>NC_081359.1:105400946-105636557 GCF_030684315.1 Stegostoma tigrinum
TAGCAAACAACAGCTCTAATCTAAGCTGCATTTAGACATGTACTTGTGGTGCCAAAGTATACAAGGCAATGGGCCAAGTGCTGGAAGATGGGATTAGAACAGTCATACGGCACAGAAACTCATCCAACTCGTCCATGCCAACCAGGTATCCTAAACGGACATAGTCCCACTTGCCTGAGTTTGGCCCGCATCCCTCTAAACCTTTCCCATTCAGCTACCTGCCCAAATGTGTTCTAAATGTTGACATTGTACCAGCCTCCACCACTTCCTCTGACAGCTCATTCCATACATGCACCACCCTCTGCTTGAAAAAGTTGCCCCTTAGGCCCCTTTTAAAGCTTTATCCTCTCACCTTAAACCTATCCCCTGTAGTTTTCAACTCCTCCACTCTGGGAAAAAGACCTTTGCCATTCACCCTACCCATGTCCATCATGATTTTATAAACCTCTATAAGATCACCCTACCACCTCCTACACTCCAATGAAAAAGGTCCCAGCTCATCCAGCCTATCCTTATCACTCAAGCCCTCCAGTCCCTGGAGCATCTTTATAAATCCTTTCTGTACACCAGGACTGCGCAAGTACTCCAAAAGTGGCCTCACCAATGTCCTGTACAACTGCGATGTTACATCCCAACTTCTGTACTCGATGTTGTGACCAGTGATGGCAAAAGCAACAAACACCTTGAAAACAACAAATGCTGGATATCACAGCAGGTCAGAGAGCATCCATGGAGAGAGAGAGAGCTAACGGCTCAAGTTATGAAGAGTCATCTTGGTCTGTAACGTTAGCTTCCTCTCTCCCCATGGATGCTATCTGACTCCCTGTGATGTCCAGCATTTGCAGTTTTCAGTACAGATTCCAGCATCTGCAGTAATTTTCTCCTACATTGTGCCAAATGCCTTCTTCACCATCTTTTCTACTACTTTCAAGGAAGTATGTACCTGAACACTTGCTCTCTCTGAATAGTTAGATGCTTGCTTTTGACTAGCATGGATATGATGGGCTGAAGGTCTCTTTTCTGTGTCATAGATCTGTGCGGCCCTATATCTCTTCAGGGAGTGTCTTTTTCTCTCTTCTATTCAAGAAGCTTAAATCTAAAATTGCATGATCTCAATATTTTATTTAACAGCCTTGGTTGACGTCTTCATGCTGCATTTTAAACCTAAAAGATAAAAATGGTACCGGAATGTGCAGAGACAGTCCATATGTGATGCTAGAGATTGATACAATTGATAAAACACTACGACTAAAACAATGAGTCGCCTTCCTGGTCTTACTCGCCTTTTGTCTCTCTCTCTCTCTCTCTCTCTCTCTGTCTCTGCCACAAAAGATAAAATACAACAAATGTGGTAAATTTGAAATAAAAACAGAAAATAATGGAAAAAGTCAGGCAGACTTTGTGGACAGTGCAACATGTTAAAGCAGGTGGAAAAATGTCATTGGGCATTAAAGTCTCTCAGTCTACCGTGTGCAAATGGAGCTGCCACTGCATTTTTTGGCCCTCCAGCCTCTTCTATACTGTATGATTCCCATGACAGGGATTGGTTAGCTTGGATGGCCAGTTTGCAAAGCAGGGAGATGCCAATAATGGTATGGGTTCAATTCCTACACCAGCTGCGGTTACCTTGAAGGACTCTCCTTTCCAATCTCTATCCCCTCAACTGAGGTGTAGCAACCTTCAGGGTAACCCACCACCTCCATCTCCCTCCAATGAAAAAATAAGCCTATGGTAATTTACATTATGTTTCTATGACAGAGTTCTTCTGTCTCTCAAGGCTGCTTCATGAATGATCCTGGCCCATCTGAATAGTGGCCTCGATTCCATTTACAGCGACCTCATGATCTGAATCAACCAGGAGTATATTCAATGACCCAAGCCTTCACTGTTCACTGACAATGTGAATTCTAGAGTTTGGGGATAGGCTTGGGATGCTGGATCTGGGTGGGTTTCGTGTAGACGCAAATGGGCTGAACGGCCAGCTACCACTCTGTAGGGATCCTACATCAGTTGATTTGAGATCGAAGTGCAGGATTAGTGATAAAGTCAGGAAAACGCCGTCACTCTGCATTCTGAGATTTGGTTTAAAGCGTCACAACCAAATGTTGGGGTCGACACACATTCCACCTCATCACCATCTTAAATGGGACATTCTTTATTTTTAATCTGTGTTCCTCTAGTTTTAAATTTCCATGAGGGACAAAAATTCTCACAAGATCTACAGGAGTGTTTCCTCACGCCAGGTTTCAGGAAGATCATCAGGCGTGGCATGCATTAACCTATTCCCGAGCCAGATTTGGCACTGGTCGTGATCCAGCCAGGAAAACCCATCCCAATAGTTCAGCTCAATGACCTTCTGGCAAAATGTCCCAGACTCAAAACATTGAATTGTGCTTTCTCTTTCCACGCACATGTGCAGAGTATTTCCAGCCTTTGCAATTTGACCATCAGCTGGGTCCTGCATCTCCTCTCGAGTCTGCCCACATTTACAAACTGTTGGATGTGCACCTTCCTAAAAGGATTTGTTGATAATAAAATGTGAGGCTGGATGAACACAGCAGGCCAAGCAGCATCTCAGGAGCACAAAAGCTGATGTTTCGGGCCTAGACCCTTCATCAGAGAGGGGGATGGGGTGAGGGTTCTGGAATAAATAGGGAGGGGGGGGAGGCGGACCGAAGATGGAGAGAAAAGAAGATAGGTGGAGAGGAGAGTATAGGTGGGGAGGTAGGGAGGGGATAGGTCAGTCCAGGGAAGATGGACAGGTCAAGGAGGTGGGATGAGGTTAGTAGGTAGATGGGGGTGTGGCTTGGGGTGGGAGGAAGGGATGGGTGAAAGGAAGAACCGGTTAGGGAGGCAGAGACAGGTTGGACTGGTTTTGGGATGCAGTGGGTGGGGGGGAAGAGCTGGGCTGGTTGTGTGGTGCAGTGGGGGGAGGGGACGAACTGGGCTGGTTTAGGGATGCAGGTTGGGGAAGGGGAGATTTTGAAGCTTGTGAAGTCCACATTGATACCATTGGGCTGCAGGATTCCCAAGCGGAATATGAGTTACTGTTCCTGCAACCTTCGGGTGGCATCATTGTGGCACTGCAGGAGGCCCATGATGGACATGTCATCTAAAGAATGGAATGATTTTGTGCTCCTAAGATGCTGCTTGGCCTGCTGTGTTCATCCAGCCTCACATTTTATTATCTTGGAATTCTCCAGCATCTGCAGTTCCCATTATCTCTAAAAGGATTTGTTAGTTGGTTTGCGGGAGCTTCCTCACTCCCTTGATCAGGCTGTGGAAATACTCACTAAAAAATTCATGGGAAGAGGTTCCTTACACTGAGGGATGAGAAGGCGAGCCTTAACAATATCAGGAGCAATATGTAGATGTCTCTGATGTGCTTAGGATATTCAACATTCCACACAATTCAGCCCACGCTGCATTTCTGCATTGTTTCTGTTACTCTCTATTATACTAATTACAGCCATACTTTTTATTATTACCAAGCTCCTGCCTTTTGCCCTATATTCTCCCGTGCACCATTTCTATCCAAATAACCATCCAATGCCCTTTTCAATGCTTCCATTGAACCTGCCGCCCACCACATTTCCAGGCAGTGCATCCCTGATTCAATACTCTCAGAGTCAAAAAGCCTTTGTCTCACGTCACCCTTGCTTCGTTGGCCCATCATCTTAATTCTCGGCCTTTGCATTCTTTTTGCCTTTAACCAACGGAAACAGTTTCTCCCTTCTACACTTTCCATCTTGCTTAGGATTTTGAAAACCTCTCTCAAATCTCCTTTTGGCCTTCTTTTCTCCAGGGAACCAATCCCCAACATCTTCGATCTATTGTCATCATTGAATTTTTGCATTGTTGGAGCCATTCTTGTGAGGGTGAGAGGTGACCTTACAGAGGTTTGTAAAATGATGAGGGGCATGGATGACCAAGGTCTTTCTCCCAGGGTAGGGGATTCCAAAAATAGAGGGGCATAGGTCTAATGAGAGAGGGGAAAGCTGAGGGGCAACTTTTTCACACAGAGAATGGTGTTTGCATGGAACGAGCTGCCAGAGGAGATAGTGGAGGCAGGTACATTCACAATGTTTAAAAAGCATTTGGACAGGTACATGAAGAGGAAAGGTTTAGAGGGATATGGGTCAAACACAGGAAAATGGGACTAGTTCTGTTTCGAATACCTGGTTGACACAATATAAATTGGGCCAAAGGGCACGTTGCCGCTCTGTATGACTCAATGACTATACTTGCTTCTGCACTCTCTTCAGTACATTCATAACTTTTCCATAATGTGGTGCTTACAATGGTATACAATGCTCCAGCTGAGGTCGAACAAGTGTTTTGTTGAAGTTCAACATTACCACCCTGTTCTTGTACTCTACTCACCTAATTATAAAGCTGAGAATACTGCCTGCTTTATTAACTGTTCTCTCCACTTATCCTGTCACCTTCATTGATCAGAGCACATGTAACACCCAGGTCCCTGGGCTCGTTCACTCTGTTCAAACTTCTAACCCCAATGTTATAATCTTCTGACCAAAATGCATCACGTCATGTTTCTCTGCGTTGAATCTCATCTGCCATGGTCTGACACTGTGAAATAATCACCACTCATCAGCATTCAGCACCTCCAGATAACCTCATATGACACGATAAATTATTGGTCATAAAGGTGACCCAGTTCTTCAACCTCCTTAAGGCCAGAAGCTTGGACAGCCTGCAGTCTGTGAATTACAGTGTCTTACAACTTGTGTCAGTGTAAGGGATTTGGCCACACATTCCACAATACTTGGCCTAAATCAAATATGAACTTTTAAGTGTGAGGCCAATGAAAATTAAGACAAGCTGGCTTTCCACCTGGTGTGACATTTATTCATTAGTCAGTGCCACAGCTGTCCCTGCGCCCTGAATAAACCAGAATGAGGCACATCACAGCCCTTCATTTCCAAGTCGACACATTAAGCCCCAGTTGCTTTCCATCCAAAAGTGAGACTTCTTCCGAAATCTCCCATTTGGACAGCTCAGTACCTCGTTGATGGATCTTTGACTGACATCAAGGTTGAAAATTGTTGAACAATGACCTGTCCTTGATATCTCCACTTCCCCTCCCTCAGTGCGTAACCTCCTCACAATCCATTTTCCCTCCCTCGAGCCTGGTCCTATTTTAATGTTTTCACAGGACGTGTGTGTCATAGACAAGTCCTGCATTTGTGACGTTTGCCCTTGAACTGAGTGGCTTGCTGGGCCATTTCAGAGGGCAGTTAAGAGTGAGCCACATTGCTGTGGGTCTGAAGTCACCTGTGGGTCAGGTAGGGATGGCAGATTTACTCCCCAGAAGGACATGACTGAACCCAAGGAATTTTCACAACAACTGATACTCACTCATCTCAATCCACATGGACAAGGAGAGCCATCACTTCAACTGGGACAACACCAGGATCGTGGGACAGGCTAGGCAGAGAGAGGCATGGAAATTCCTAGAGGCCTGGCACTCCACAAAGCATGCTATTAATAAACACGTTGAACTCGACCCCATATACATTTCACAGAAGTGAGCCAATCCATCGCAAGGGATTCCAGAGTTTAAAAGCTAGGTGGGAAAACACACCGAAGCTTCACCAGAGACTGCACTGAGGATGTTATCAAGCACAGTAGAAAAACGTCGGCAAAACAAGAAGCCAGCTCAGCGAGCCAACCAGCCTCAATTGATGGCAGCTACTCACCATTACTGAGCTTTATTCTCTGGATGTAATAAATTGAATTTGAATCCCACCAGCTGCCATGGTGAGATTTGAACACATGGCTCTGGAACAGAGGCACAAGGCCCACTGGATTCCCAGCCCAATGAGAGTACCATTACACCTGCTTCTCCCCCTCAGCTCATGTGACCTGAGTCCAGGACTTTCCCACACCAAAAGCAGTCAGTATCTAACTCTCGAACAGAAGTACAAGTTCGGGCTGACACTTGCAACGTAAACGCACTTACATTGAGGGATATTCGAAACATACAAGAGTCAGCCAATAACCATTTTAAACAAAAGAGAATCTAACTGTCGCCCCTTGACATTCAAGGGTGTTACCATCACTGAATCCCCCATTACCAACATCCTGGGGGTTACCATTAACCAAAAACTGAACTGGATTCAACATATAAACACAGTGGCTGAAACAGCAGATCAGAGGCTAGGAGTCCTGCAGCAAGTAACTCCCCTCCTGACTCTCCAAAGCCTGCTCACTATCTACAAGGCACAAACCAACCATGACATGCCTCTAGAGCAGAAAGCATGACCCGTAGGCCTGCTGGCTCAGAGGTACGGGCACTAGCACTGTACCACAAGAGTCATCCGCTGTTGACTATATACAGGAGAGGCTTTGTAACAAGGTAACTTAGTGCACAATGACATTATCAACAGTTTACATCAATTTGATGGGGCAGCATAGCGGCTCAGTGGTTAGAACTGTTGCCCGGGTTCAATTCCACTCTCGGCTTACTATCTGTGTGGAGTTTGCACATTCTCCCTGTGTCTGCGTGGGTTTCCTCCGGGTGCTCCAGTTTCCTCCCACAGTCTAAAGATGTGCAGGCTAGGTGGATTAGTCACACTAAATTGCCCCGTAGTGTTCAGGGATGTGTCAATTTTCAGCAGATGGGTCTGAGTGGGATACTTTGAGGGTCAGTGTGGATTTGTTGGGCTGGAGGGCCTGTTTCCACACTGTAGGTATTCTATGATGATAATTCATCAGAATTCTCAGTGGCAATACAGAATACATCTTCTCCCTTCAAGTGGAAAGCAGAACCCAACTGCCTGTGCCCAAAGCCTAGGTGGGGTTCACAGTAACATGAACATTACCTCCTTCAAAACTATTACCCTATGGAGAGAAAGCTTCCAACCAGATTTGGAAATTGGAGAGAAATGGCCCAAGCAGGATTGATAATGCACATGTCATGATAGTGTTAGAAATGACACAATTATAAATAATTATACCTACATTCTAAAAGGCCCATTTTATAAAAGCTAAGAATTACCATAGGAGCGGGAGTAGGCCATTCAGCCCTTCAAAACTGTTCCATCATTCAATAATATTGTGTATGATCTTTGGCCCAACTCCACATACCTGTCTTTGGCCCATATCCCTCAGTACCTTTGCTTCGCAAAAAATGCATCAATCCCAGTGTGACAATATGTGTCATTAAGGGGGATTTGTTCTGTCCTGGTTGTCATGAAGGGGGTTATTGTAAACCTAGTGGTGAGGTGTCTGCTTCATGAAAAACAGAGCAAATAAATGTGTTTCTTTTTTAATTGAACAAAAGAAGCATGAGTGGGTGGAGTCAGGCTCACAGAACCAGGGTTTCAGTTTTTGAAAGTAGGGTTTTGAACCTGAAGCTGCTGGATTCCTCCTGTTGGTGTTCCTTCTCCTGGACTGGAGGAAATAGCAAGTGAGGGGAATCTGTTTTGCTGAATTTGCCTTTGCAAAGGGTATGTTTATGGGAATTTTTTAATGCATTCACAGGATGATGGTGTCACTGGCTAGGCCAACATTTATTGAATGTCACTAATTGTTAAGGGCCAACCACATTTTTGTGGGCCTGGAGTCACACGTAGGCCAGATCGGGCAAGGATAGCAGTCTTCTTTCTCTAAAGGACATGAGTGAACCAGATGGGCCCTTCCAAACAATCAATTCACGGTCACCTTAATTCCACATTCTTTACTTAATTCAAATTCAATCATCTCCCATGGCAGGATTTGAACTCAGGCCCCCAGGGCATTATCTGGGTCTCTGGATTATCAGTTCAGCGATAATACCTAGGCCATTGCAGCCCCTAGGTGGTGCTGTTGGAGCCGTGATAATATGTTATTCTGTTCAGTATTTCAACAGAGTTAAAATTATGCCACTTGCTTTTATTTTGCTCGTAGTTTAACTGCAGTAAAATAGTGAAAAAGTAAAATATAAATTCCAGGATTTTGACCCAGCGACATTGAGGAAATGGCAATACATTTCCGAGTCAGGACGGTGAGTAAGTTGGAGGGGAACTTTCAGGGGGTGGTGTTCCCATTTAACTGCTGCCCCTGTCCTTCCAGATGGTGGTGGCCATGTGTTTCGAAGGTGCTACCTGAAGAGACTTGGTGAATTTCTGCAGCGCACCTTGTAGTTAGTACACACTGCTGCTACTGAGCGTCGGGAGGGGTGTGCAGGGCCGTAGGAAGGGCATGTGGAACATGGGATGGATATGTGGGAGGGGTGCGCAGGCAGCTCAGGTGGGCGTGGGTTTGGAAGGAAATGTGTGGGGTGTGGGACCGGTGTGTGGGGGAGATGGAGGGGCATGTGGGAGTGGGAGAGAGGTGTGTGGAAATGGGGAGAGGCATGTGGGAGAAGGCAGGGGCGTTTGAGAGTGGGAACGGTGTGTGTGAGTGGGGCAGGGGTGAGTGGGTATGTGGGAGTTGTGTGTGTGAATGGGGCAGACTGTGTGGGAATGGGGCAGAGTGTATGGGAAAGGGGAAGAGAGTGTGGGAGTGGGGAGGAGTCTGTGGGAGTGGGGAGGAGAGTGTGGGAGTGGGGAGGAGTCTGTGGGAGTGTGGAGGAGTGCGTGGGAGTGGGGAGGAGTGTGTTGGAGTGGGGAGGAGTGTGTGGGAGTGGGGAGGAGTGTATGGGAGTGGGGAGGAGTGTGTCGGAGTGGGGAGGAGTGTGTGGGAGTGGGGAGGAGTGTATGGGAAATGGGAGGAGTGTCTGGGAGTGGGGAGGAGTGTGTGGGAGAAGGGTGGGATGCGTGAGAGTTGGGAGGGTGTGTGGGGTGGAGAGTGGTGTGTGGGAGTTGGGGGGGGTGTGTGGGAGTGGGGGAGGGATGTGTGGGTGTGGGGGAGTTGTGTGTGGGAATGGGGAGTGGTGTGGTAGAATGGGGAGGAGGGTGTGTGAATGGGGGAGGGTGTGGCCGTGGAGAGGGGTGCGTTGGCGTGGGGAAGGGATGCTTGGGTGGTGGGGAGGGATGTGTGCGTGTGGGGAAGTGGTGTGTTGGGTTGTGAAGGGAAGTGTGGGGGTGAGGGAATGGCGTGTGGGTGAAGGGAGGAGTGTGTAAGAGTGGGAGAGGGGTGTTTGGGAGAAGGGAGGGGTGTGCAAGAGTGGAGGAGGGGTGTGTGAGAGAAGGGAGGGGTGTGTGGGTGTGGGCAAGGGGTGTGTGGGATTGGGAGAGTGAGTGTTGGTGTGGAGGAGAGGTGTGTGGGGCATGCAAAGAGGCATGTGGGGGTTGGGAGGGGCATGTGGTGTGTGGGGGTTGGGAGGAGTGTGTGGGAATGGGGAGGGATGTGTGGGAGTGGGGGAGGGATGTGGATAACAGGTGGGCCTTTAGGTTTTGGGAGTTGAGCTGTGGGAGTGGAGGGAGGTACTTTTTGGGAGAGGAGTGCCCCAGGATAGAGGGAATGGTGTGTGGGAAAGGTGAGGATTGCAGTGCAGAAGGGAAATAAGGGGCTTTGAGGGTGTAGGGGGCAGGTCTGTGGGAGTGGGGAAGAGTGTGGTGGGGGGTGCTGGGGTTTTGAGTTGGGTTTTGAGATGCACATAGGATCACCCAGTGTTCTGGTTCAGAAAGAATATTCGCTGATGTGGGAATTAGGATGCAAACTACACCAAAACGACAGTGTCAAATCATTTAGTACTAAAATATGATTCTTAACAGATACATGGAACTGATGCAATTATTAACTGGAGCAGCAAGTGTTGGAATTTAAATTCAATTAATATAGTCTGCAATATAAAGCCATCACAAGTTATGGAGACAATGCAGCTAAAAACACACTAATTCACTGATGTCCTTTAGAGGAGGAAATGTGCCATCCTTCCCTGGTCTGGCCTTTATGTCACTCCGAACCCACAGCTATGTAGCTGGCACTTAACTGCCCCCTTTAAAGTGAAGACACTTCCAGTTTCCACACTGTAGGGTTTCTCTATAAAACATGGCACTGAGAGCTTGCTGTGTCGTATGTTGGCTGGTGGTTTGCTGGGTCAGGAATCCCGAATGGAAAAACATGTCATTCTTCATTGAACGTCAAAAATAGACCCACTCTTGGGCAGCACAGTGGCTCAGTGGTTAGCACTGTTGTCCCACAGTACCAGGGACCCCAGTTTGATTCCAGCCTTGAGAAACTATCAGTGTGGAGTTTGCATGTTTTCCCCTTTTCTATGAGGACTCCCTCTGGGTGCTTCAGCTTCCTCCCACAGTCCAAAAATATGAAGGTTAGGTGGATTGGCCATTCTAAATTGTCCAGTAGTGCGCTGGTTGGAGGGATTAGCCACGGTAAATATACGGTAATGGCACTGGGTCTGGGTGCTTTTTGGAGAGTCAGTATAGACTTGATGTGCTGAATGGCCTCTTTCCACACTGTTGAGATGACACGATTCAACACCTGCCTTAGTTTTTTTTCTAACCAACTTCCTCAAAGAGTTATTACACACCTCTGGAGGGATTTGAACCCAGGCCCCATAGCTCAGAGATAGGGACACTTAAAGGGCTCAGGTGATGAGTACCAGGTGGGCAGGCCATTGCCAGTAGGCAAGGAAACTCACAGTCAATGTACTCCAAAATGGAGATTAGGGAGGGATTCCCCATGGGCCTTGTGGGGGGGCTATCACTGCCATGTGTAAAGTAGGAATAAAGGCCTTTGAGGAACAGCATGGATAGGATCTTTGACTTAATTCTGTAATCTGACTCCCTCCTGAGGCTAACAATCCTGGTCAGTTCTACGTTGTGACCTCACCGAAGCAGCTTGCTGTATTTTCCTTCGGACCAGCTTCATTCTGCAGTAAATTTTCATAAGCCTAGCCACCCTCACACTGGGACTTTCACAAGACTGTCTGGCTCTGAAGTCCTGGCAATTAAAGTATTACTTTGGGAGTCAGTGTGTGTTTTCAGATTCCTCCAATTTGTCATTTTCTTATATATCGACATAAAGCATGAGTAGAATTACCACTCATAGCTCAGGAATATTACAGGGATCTTTCACTGCCTGATGGTCTCTGGACTGGAGCTAGCATCACCTCAGCCTGACGTAGGGGCAAGGCTCCCCCCAGTGGCAGCGCCGAAGAGGTACTGCTCCCCATAATCTGTCACACAACGGCAAAAAATAATCACACAGTTCACATTCCTTAAAAATAACCAATGTGGGAAATTCACCTAAAATGTGTGCTGAAAAAAAAATGATTTGGGATCTTTCGGTTGCTTCGGATCAGAAAATTACTCTGCAGCTACCCATCGGGGGCAGCTCGGTGGCTCAGTGGTTCGCACTTCTGCCTCACAGCACCAGGGACCCAGGTTTGATTCCACCCTCGGGTGACTGTCTGTGTGGAGTTTGCATGTTCACCCCGTGTCTGTGTGGGTTTCCTCCGTGTGCTCCGGTTTCATCCCAAGGCCCAAAGATGTGTCGGGTAGGTGGATTGGTCATGCTAAATTGGCCATAGTGTACAGGGATGTGTATATTAGGTGGGTTAAAGAGGGATGGGTCTGGGTGGGATGCTCTGTGGGTCAGTGTCGGGCTGAAGGGCCTGTTTCCGCACTGTCGGGATTCTATGATTGAGGATTAAGATACAATTCCAGCCACATGAATATACTGACTCCAGTATACATTGAGGGACTCTTAATTTGCAGTCCCTGTCTATTGGCTGTTCTCTCTCTCTCCCTGTCTCTTAGCCCATCTTTCTGATTGTTTCTCTCTATCCATCCTTTCCATTCACTCAGGGAATGTGGGCGTAACTGACTGAACCGCATTTCTTGCTCCTCCCTAGTTGCCCTTGGGAAGGTGGTGGTGAGTTGCCTTCTTGAACGACTGCAACCCAATGTTATTAGTTGACATGGAATGGAGAGGGAGTTCCAGGATTTTGACCCAGTGACACTGAAGGAGTGGTGATATATTTCTAAATCAGAATGTGCATGGCTTGGAGGGGGTGGTGTTTGCATGTATCTGCTGCCCTTGTCCTCCTGGCTGGAAGTGGTCGTGGGTTTGGAAGATGCTGTCTAAGGAACCTGGTGAATTTCTGCAGCGCATCTCATAGATAGTACACTCTGCTGCTCCTGAATGTCAGTCGTGGAGGGACTGAATATTTATGAATGTGATCCCAATCAAGAGGTTTGCTTTCTCCTGAATGGTGTCAAGCTTTTTGAGTGTTGTTGGAGCTGCACTCATCCAGGCAAGTGGGCAGTGTTTCACCACACTCCTGGTTTGTGCCTTGTTAATGATAGTAAGGCTTTAGGGAGTCAGGAGGTTGATTCCTCGCTGCAATATTCCTAGCTTCTGGCCAGCTGTTGTATCCACTGTTTGTATTACGACTTCAATTCTATTTCAGTGCTAAGGCTCAAGATGTCAGAGTGCTAGAATTCAGTGATTGTAACACCACTGAATGTCAAAGGACGGTGGTTAGGCTGTCTCTTATTGGAGACGGTTATTGCCTGGCATTTATGTGGCATGAATATTATTTGCCTACTTACAACCCAAGTCCTCATATTGCTGCATTTGGACATGGACTATTTCAGTATCTGAGTATCTGTAAGTGTTGCTGATCATTGTGCAATCATCAGCGAACATCCCCATTTCTGAACCTTTGATGGAGGGAAGGTACTGATGAAGCATCTGAAGATGGTCGATGCTGGGACACTATCCTGAGAAATTCCTGCAGAGATGTCCTCGAGGTAAGATGACTGTCAGACTGTCTCTCCAACTCTTTGCCTGTTTCTGTCTTCATATGTCTCTTATTTTCGTCACTTGTCCATCTTGTTAATTGTATCTCTGTGCTTGTCTGTTTCTTCCACCCAGTGTCTATCTCTCTCTAACCATCCATCTGTTTATGTATCTCTCTCATTCTGCCAATTCATGTCACTCTGTCTCTTTCTATCTCTTCCAAACTGACTGTAACATTTATCTTTTAGCTCCTTCATTTGCCTGTGTTTCTCTATCTGTGTTGCACATTCTTCCTGTGTCTGTGTGTGTTTCCTTAAATTGCTCCAGTTTGCTCCCACAGTCCAAAGGTGCGCAGGTTAGGGTGAAGTGACCATGCTAAATTGCCCATAATGTCCAGGGATGTGGATTAGCCATGGTAGACATGGGGTTATAGGATGCAGTGGGGCGTTGGGTCTAGGTGAGATGCTGTTTGGAGGGTCGGGGTATGGACTTGATGGGCTGAATGACCAGGTTCCACACTGTCGGGATACTATCTATTCTGTATGCATCTGTCTGATATCCCTCTTCACATGAGATAATGGGAACTGCAGATGCTGGAGAATTCAAGATAACAAAGTGTGGGGCTGGATGAACACAGCAAGCCAAGCAGCATTTTCTGATGAAGGGTCTAGGCCCGAAATGTCAGCTTTTGTGCTCCTGAGATGCTGCTTGGCCTGCTGTGTTCATCCAGCTCCACATTTTGTTATCCCGCTTCTCCAGGCTGTCTTTCTCTTCCTGTCTGCCTCAATCCATCTGCGGCTCTCTATCTCCCTCCATCTTTCTGTCTTTCTCCATTGCTATTTCTCTGTCGGCTTTCCTTTCTTATCCATTAGAACATGAGATTATCTGGATGAAAAACTCAGGAACTATCTACTTCGTGTTTGAGTGGATGCTGAAGATTTCGACGAATCTTAGCCATGGATCTCTGTCAATTAGAGCTGCAACTGAACTATGGGATGAGGAAAAGCCCCAGTGGGTTTGAGAACTGTAGGTCTAAATTCACCCTCTTTATCTGAACAATTCTCTACAAATGACTAGTCACATTGCCGTTGATGCTGCAATTTAGGAATAATTTTCATTAAAATCCGAAATTAGCGGACCAGATGGGTTTTTTCCAGACAATTGGCAATGGATTCATGGTCATATTAGATTCTTAATTCCAGATTTTTTTTTAACTGAATTCAAATTCTATCACCTGCTGTGGCAGGATTTGAATCCAGGTCCACAGAATGTTATCCAGATCTCTGGAGTAACAGTCCAGCAATAATACCACTAGGCCATTACCTCCCCATGAGTCAACCTCCATTGTCGTCAGGGCCCTCAATCAGGTCCGACCCATCTCCCGCACTTCTGCCCCTAACCCTTCTCTTCCCTCCCGCAACAATGATAGGGTTCCCCTTATCCTCACCTACCATCCCACCAGCATCCATATCCAGAAGATCGTCAGACGTCATTTCCGCCACCTCCAGCAAGATGGCACCACCAGACACATATTCCCCTCCCCTCCGTAGTGCGCCTTCCGCAGGGACCGTTCCCTCCAGAACACCCCGGTCCACACATCCTTCACCCTCAACACCTGCCCACAGCCCTACGGCACCTTCCCCTGTAACCGGCGAAGGCGCAACACCTGCCCATTTACCTCCTCCCTCCCCAGTATCCAAGGGCTCAAACATACCTTCCAGGTGAAGCAACACTTGTTGGGTGGAGGTGGGGTCGCATCTCGCAGAAACCTATAAGATTCCAACAGGACTAGGCAAGGTCAATGCAGGAAGGATGTTGCCAAGAACCAGGGAGTCCAGAACCAGGTGTGACACTTTAAGGATGTGAGGTAGGCTATTGACAACTGAGAGAGGAGAAATGTCTTCACCCAGAAAGTGGTGAACCTGTTGAATTCTCTGCCACAGAAAGTGGTTGAGGCTAGACCATTGAAAGTTTTTAAGGGGTAATAGGAACTGCAGATGCTGGAGAATCCGAGCTAACAAGGTGTAGAGCTGAATGAACACAGCAGGCCGAACAGCATCAGAGGAGCAGGAAGGCTAACGTTTCAAGCCTAGACCCTTCATCGAAAAAATTAGAAAATATTTTTAAGGGCTTAGATCTAGTTTGAAAGGGATCAAACGGAGAAAGAGAGATCAGGGGACTGAGTCGGTTCCAGCCATATTGAATAGCAGAGCAGATTGGGTAAAGAAGCGACAGATGGAATGCAATGTGGGAAAGTGTGGGGTTATGCACTTTGGCAGGAAGAATACATGCACAGATTATTTTCTAAATGGGCAAAAGTTCAGAAATCTGACATAAGAAGGACTTGGAAGTCTTATTTCAGACTCTCTTCAGGTTAACATGCAGGTTCAGTTGGCAGTTTAGGATTAGCATTCATTTCAAGGGGGCTAGAACATAAGGGCAGGCATGACAAAGTTGATTGATGAGGGAAGGGCTGTGGATGTCATTACACGGACTTCAGTAAGGCGTTTGATAAGGTTCCCAATGGTAGGCTGATGGAGAAAGTGAAGTCGCATGGTTTCCAGGGTGTTCTAGCTAGATGGATAAAAAAACTGGCTGGGCAACAGGAGACAGAGAGTAGTTGTGGAAGGGGGTTTCTCAAATTGGAGACCTGTGGCCAGTGATGTTCCACAGGGATCTGTGCTGGGACCACTGTTGTTTGGAATATACGTAAATGATTTGGAGGAAGGTGTATGTGGTCTGATCAGCAAGTTTGCAGATGACATGAAGATTGGTGGAGTAGCAGATAATGAAGGGGACTGTCAGAGATTACTGCAGAATATAGATAGATTGGAGAGTTGGGCAGATAAATGGCAGATGGAGCTCAATCCAGGCAAATGCGAGGTGATACATTTTGGACGACCAAATTCAAGAGCAAACTATACAGTAAATGGAAAGTTCTGGGAAAAATTGATGTACAGAGAGATCTGGGTGTTCAGGTCCATTGTTCCCTGAAGGTGGCAACGCAGGTCAATAGAGTGGTCAAGAAGGCATACAGCATGCTTTCCTTCATCGGATGGCTTATTGAATACAAGAGTTGGCAGGTCATTTTACAGTTGTATAAGACTTTGGTTTGGCCACATTTGGAATACTGTGTACAGTTCTGGTTGCCACATTACCAAAAAGATGTAGGTGCTTTGGAGAGGGTGCAGAGGAGGTTCACCAGGATGTTGCCTGGTATGGAGGGCGATGGCTATGAAGAGAGGTTGAATAGATTAGGATTATTTTCATTAGAAAGACGGAGATTGAGGGGGGACCTGATTGAGGTCTACAAAATCATGAGGGATATAGACAGGATGGATAGTAAGAAGTTTTTTCCCAGAGTGGGGGACTCAATTACTAGGGGTCATGAGTTCAAAGTGAGAGGAGGAAAGTTTAGGGGAGATATGCACGGAAAGCTCTTTACGCAGACGGTGGTGGGTGCCTGGAACGTGTTGCTAGCAGGAGGTGGTAGACACAGGCACGATAGTGACTTTTAAGATGTATCTGGACAGGCACATGGACGGGCAGGGAGCAAATGGATACAGACCGTTAGAAAATAATGACAGATTTAGACAGAGGATCTTGATCGGCGCAGGCTTGGAGGGCCGAAGGGCCTGTTCCTGAGCTGTAATTTTCTTTGTTCTTTGTTCTATGTTACGCCGAGGCTGAATAAGGGTCTGGTCAGACCACATTTGAAATATCATGAGTAATTTTCAGCTTTGTATCTCAGGAAGGATGTGCTGGCATTAGAGAGTGTCCACAAGAATGATCCCGGGGATGAAGGGTTTGTCATATGGGGGAGTTATTGAGGACCCCGGGTCTGTACTTGATGGAGTTTACAAGGATGAGGGGGGGGATCTGATTAAAACTACTGAGAAGGCCTGGAGAAGGTGACTGTGGAGAGTAGGAGAGGCAAGGACCTGAAGGCACAGCCTCAGAGTGAAGGGATGGCCTTTCAGAAATGGGATGAGGAGGAATTTCTTTAGCCGGAGGGCGCTTTATTTGTGGAACTCATTGCTGCAGAAGGCTGTGGAGGCCAAGTCATTGAGTGTATTTAAGGCAGAGGCAGACAAGTTCTTGATTATTAAGGGGATCAAGGGTTACAGGGAGAAGGCAGGAGAGCGGCATTGAGAAACTTATCAGTCATGAAAAAATGACAATGCAGTTTCAATGGACTGAATGGCCTAATTCTGTTCCAATATCTTCAGGTCTTATGGTCTCAGTGTAAAAACCCCCATCATATCAGAGCAAACTATGACTCATCACTAGCAAAGAATAAATAATAGCTCGCTAAACACGAGAGACTCTTGCAGAGGGGGCGGCAATGGCCTAGTGGTATTATCACTGGACTGTTAATCCAGAAACCCAGATGACGTTCTGGTGACCTGTAATTTGAATTCAACGTTCAACTGCCCTCTGGGTTTTACAAAGGGAGAACAAATGTTTCTTGGGCCAGTCGTGCTGACATCTCATGACTGAATTAAAAACAAAATACCCACAGGATCCGAGATAACAAAGTGCGGGGCTGGATGAACACAGCAGGCCAAGCAGCATCTTAGGAGCACAAAAGCTGACGTTTCGGGCCTAGGCCCTTCAACCCTTCCTCAGCACCTGCCTACGGAACCAACCCTCTCCCCCTCCCCCATTTCTGATGAAGGGTCTAGGCCCGAAATGTCAGCTGTGTTCATCCAGCTCCACTCTTAGATTCTCCAGCATCTGCAGTTCCCATTGTCTCTGACCCATAGGATCCCACTTCTAAAGAGGATAGAGTCTTCGATGTTTATCATGGGCAGTTGTGCAGTGGCCTCATGAGCTCACATAAGAAATGCAGCACTCCCCCAGGCTGGCAAGTGTGGCCAACATGTGGACTTGACTGAGGGTACACCTTCCCACTAAGGTGCATGTATAACATTCCCGTGGCACTATTTCAAATGGTGTCCACCCAGTGTTTATCCTTCAACCCAAGATTTTTTTAAAATTCATTCATGAAATATGGGCATCACTGGCCAAACCAGCATTTATTGCCCATCCCAAACTGTCCTGAGAGCCAGCCACATTGCTTTGGGTCTGGATTCACATATAGGCCAGACCAGGTAAGGATGGCAACACAGTGTGGAGCTGGAGGAACACAGCAGGCCATGCATCATGAGAGGATCAGGAAAGTTGATATTTCGCATCAGAACCCTTCTTCAGTTAAAAGAAGGGTTTTTTTCTGAAGAAGGGTCCTGATCTGAAACATCAACTTTCCTGCTCCTCTGATGCTGCCTGGCCTGTTGTGTTCCTCCTGCTCCACACTGTTATCTCTGACTCCAGCATCGGCAGTTCTTGCTACCTCCGGGTAAGGATGGCAGTTTCCTTCCATAAAGAACATTGGTGAACCGGATGGGAACTTTCCCAACAATCAATGATGGGCAGATGGGTATCTTTAAATTCTTAATTCCAAATTTTTGTTTTAATTGAATTCGAATTCCATGGTGCTGGATTCAAACCCAGGTCCCCAGAGCATTAAATGGGTCTCTGGACCAGTAGCCCAGCAATAATACCACTAGACCATGTTCACAGAGGCAGACTAACTGGTTACCATCACATCACGTTTATGGAGACATGATGTGCACAAACTGGTTGATGTGTTCCATGCATTACAACAAAATTCATTCAAAATTCAACTGAGGTAGAAATGGCAGCTGGCATGGCCCGAGAGCAGGGTCGGAAACACTGGCTCATGGGTACCCCCGTGTTCTGAGCAGCTAAAAGGTGGAAGGGTTATGTGGGATGGCACAGAAAACATTGAGACTCTTCACAGAGGTGAACTCAATGCTTCAGAGGAGAGTTCAAGACCACCCCCTCCAATGACCCACCTCCCCGGTGCTTCAAGCACTACCTGCTCTAGGTGTGGCAGAGTCTGTTGGCCATTCAGTGGATTTATCAGCTGTCTCCAAACTCACTGAACCTATAGTGAAAAAATATTGTCCTCTATTCCAAAGGACTCTCGAAGAATATCAGTCACACTTCAAAAGGCACTTCATTAGTTAATGAAGCGCAAAGCAGAGAATTCTCCACAGATGCAAATCTTTCTATTTTTGCCACACTGTTGTGCAAATATTGATTGCATTTTTTTTCCAAATTTCCCATTGTTATGTAATTCTTAATTAGTCCATTGAGCGAAACAGTAAATGATTACTTTTTTAATCTTAAGAGTTGATACCTCAAGAGTACATGGTGCTTGAATTGTCGTTCATTAAAAAAGCTAAAGTGATTCTTAAATATTTTAAGGGACTTGACAACTTAATAACGAGTTTGACAAATAAGCAGGTGGTATACAATTTGAGGTGTTGTAAATCATAGCTCTTCGCTTCACCTGGCCTGCTATAATTATCATTCAAAATGAAGCTAGGCTTATGTTTCCTGAGATTAACATTGTCACTGGCTACAGAAACTTCTAGAACTGATTTTTTTTAAAAACATTCGATGTTTCTGCTCCTACTCAGGCTGGTTAACATAACAAGAGGCAACAAAGCTCGAAGATATCCAATATTATTGAAGAATCAAGGTTAAAGGCTGGTTTGAGACCCTTCCAATGAGGAAGTTAAGGGAGGCATTTGTACAATGGGATGTTGTTGCGGATACAATATAGGAACAGGAGAAAGGCATTGAGCCTGCCCTGACCTTAACACCATTTGGTCTTGGTTTTATAACTCCTAAAGACCCTGACTAACAAAATCTCAATTTTGAAATTTCCAGCCGACTCCCAGCCTTTTGAGATGAACATTCCAGATTTCCTTGACTCCCTGGGTTTAGGGGTAGTGCCTGTCATCAGCCTTGAATGAAGTTATGTCTCAGGGTTATGATGTCAATATTCCTTTAAGAGGCATGGTCATGGTATCATCATTGCACCACAGCATGTGGCCTGAGGGCATAACAATCTCATAATCCATCTGGCCTGGCGATCCCTTGAAGCATGACACTCAACCGGAATCATGCTCCTCTGTTTTAATCTAGGAGTGCAGATATCACTTGCTGGGCCAGCATTTATTGCCCACCCTTAGTTACACAGAGGGTGATTAAGATCCAATCATATTGCCATGGGTCTGGAGTCACATGTAGGCCAGGCCAGGTAAGGAAGTGTCTGAGTTCTGAGGGTCTGAGGGAGGGTCACTTGAACTGAAACATTAAGTCTGATTTCCCTCCACAGACATTGCCAGATGTGCTGAGTTTTTCCAGCAATTTCTTCTTTTGGAACAGTTTCTCTCTAACAATTCTATCAACTCCATTATCACCTTAGAACATAGAACATAGAACAGTACAGGCCCCTCGGCCCATCTTGTTGTACCGATCTATTATCCTACAGATAAGATCAATCTACCCTGCATATCCTATATTTTACTATCCACCACGTGCCTATCCAAGAGTCGCTTAAAAGTACCTGATGTATAGACTATAACTGGATAAACACTTAATCTTCAGCGGTAAAATCCAATAGCAGGAAACGTGGTTCAACAGCAGGGACTCTGCTAGCCTTCCATGCCCAGGGTCAGATTGCTATTTGTTCAAAACAAGCTCTAGCAGACAGGGCCTGATACACATAAACCTTACACCAGACTCCTCGAGCAACTCTAACCTTTGTCACATCAGGGTGCACTCCCATAAACAGAGTGAAAATATGTTGGGAATGTCTTCCCTGAGGTGGCCTAGCCCCCCTACCAACTCAAGGGAGATTCCACCTTGGCACCAAGCAAAATTATACCGGAAGGCACCAAACACAACGAGAGATTTCATCAGAGGCAGGCCGAGGCAAGGTCAGGGGAACTGGGGGTAATATACAAACTGCCCCCCAAAGACGCCCAGCCACCTGACCCTTCAAATGCCTACCATCCTGCATGTGTCCGAGTGTGCGGGTCATGTGGTGGCCCCACCAAACCACTCCAGGACCCATGAAACCAGAGGAGCAGCAAAACCAGAAGTTGCTGGAAAAGCTCAGCAGGTTTGGCAGCATCTGGGAAGAAAAAAATTAGAGTTGGCGTTTTGGGTCCGCTGACCCTCTCAGAACCCTGGATGGGTCTTCCTCCACCCCAAATAACTGCCTATGAAGAGGAGATAAGTGAGATAGCATAATGAGAGAAAGAAACATGGCAGCAACTTGTATTTATATATCATCTTTAACATAGCTAAGATGCCCCTAAATTTGTTTGGGCAGCACGGTGGCTCAGTGGTTAGCACTACTGACTCACTGCACCAATACCCGGGTTTTCTTCCGCCCTCAGGCGACTGTCTGCGTGGAGTTTGCACATTCTGCTCGTGTCTGTGCGGGTTTCCTCCGGGTGCTCCTGTTTCCCCCACAGTCCAAAGATGTGCAGTCTAGGTGAATTGGCCATGCTAAATTTCCCATAGTGTTTAGAGATGTGTAGATTAGGTGGGTTTGGGGGATGGATCTGGGTAGGATGTTCTGAGGGTCGGTGTGGACTTGTTGGGCCGAAGTGCCTCTTTCCACTCTATGGATTCCATAGATTTTTCCACACCAGTTTTCTTTTCATATGCAATTTGACATTTAACCAACAGGTTGATCAAAGAGATAGTAGGAACTGCCGATGCTGGAGAATCTGAGATAACAAGGCGTACAGCTGGATGAACACAGCCGGCCAAGCAGCATCAGAGGAGCAGGAAGGCTGACGTTTCGGGCCTAGATGCTTAGATAGAACATAGAACAGTACAGCACAGAACAGGCCCTTCAGCCCACAATGTTGTGCCGACCATTGATCCTCATGTATGCACCCTCAAATTTCTGTGACCATATACATGTCCAGCAGTCTCTTAAATGACCCCAATGACCTTGCTTCCACAACTGCTGCTGGCAACGCATTCCATGCTCTCACAACTCTCTGCGTAAAGAACCTGCCTCTGACATCCCCTCTATACTTTCCACCAACCAGCTTAAAACTATGACCCCTCGTGCTAGCCATTTCTGCCCTGGGAAATAGTCTCTGGCTATCAACTCTATCTATGCCTCTCATTATCTTGTATACCTCAATTAGGTCCCCTCTCCTCCTCCTTTTCTCTAATGAAAAGAGACCGAGCTTAGTCAACCTCTCTTCATAAGATAAGCCCTCCAGTCCAGGCAGCATCCTGGTAAACCTCCTCTGAACCCTCTCCAAAGCATCCACATCTTTCCTATAATAGGGTGCCCAGAACTGGACGCAGTATCCCAAGTGCGGTCTAACCAAAGTTTTATAGAGCTGCATCAAGATCTCACGACTCTTAAACTCAATCCCCCTGTTAATGAAAGCCAAAACACCATATGCTTTCTTAACAACCCTGTCCACTTGGGTGGCCATTTTAAGGGATCTATGTATCTGCACACCAAGATCCCTCTGTTCCTCCACGCTGCCAAGAATCCTATCCTTAATCCTGTACTCAGCTTTCAAATTCGACCTTCCAAAATGCATCACCTCGCATTTATCCAGGTTGAACTCCATCTCCAACTCTGCTTCTTCAGATCCTTTTTCTGAAGAAGGGTCTAGGCCTGAAACATCAGCCTTCCTGCTCCTCTGATGTTGCTTGGCCGGCTGTGTTCATCCAGCTGTACGCCTTGTTATCTCAGGATGATCAAAGAGGTTGGTTTTAGAAGCATCTAAAAAGAGGCAAGAGATGTGGAGAGTTTAGGGAAGGAATTCCAGAGCTGAGCGTCTAGGCAACTAAAGTCAAAATGACTGAAGGCGTAGCAAAAAAAATGGGGATTCTCGAGGGGGCTGGAATTGGAGGGTTATAGTGGCTGGCTGGCTGGCAGAGATAACAAAAATGGGGGTAAAAGTGAAGTCATTGAGTAATTTGAAAATGAGGGGAGAAGAGTTTTTAAAAATGTATTGCCAGACGGGTCAGGCAGTGTAATAGCAAATTGCTGCGTTTAGGATAAGTCAGCCTGGTCTGAATTCTCTATCCAAGTGTGAATTAGGCCCTTTCCATGGGGAGAAACCATTGTTCAGCCATTCCAAGGATAGTCTGGATCGTCAACGTTACAGGAATATTGACATTAATGATAACTGTGCAAATCAGGCCAGTGATTTGTACTGCCCTCCATTTTCAAACAGGTATTCCTTCACATCAATTTTATAAGACCATTTCTGACTTAAAATGATAGCACTGGGTACTATCAACTCGTAGCTTTTTATGTTCGTATATTAAACAGAATGAACCAAGTGAAAATGATCAACTCTGCTCAACTGCAGCCTTATTTACTTAAACATTTAATATTCTAATATGCCAGACATTTAAAACTTCCAATTCAATTGACCCCTATCCCGATGTGATTCTGATATTACACCATCACGCCTTACACATTGACCATCCCACTCCCACCAACATCCTCCCTCACTGCTCAAGAACATTAAATTGTGGTATCACTGCTAGACCAAAGCTCAAGATGCTGGGTTTTACTGCTATTCTCATAAGATGTGCATTCAGTTTGCAGCTAAGGAAATCTAATTAAATAAACATATCATTGGCACGCCTCTGCCAATAACAGGGTCATTCAGCCGAATATTAGTTTTATTTCCAGCTCACTGGCAGTTGCACTCGGTTTTTTGGAAGGCTTGTCACTGTGAGGTTGAGTGAGTTCTGGCCAAACCCATCTCATTAATTACCTGCCCCACCTCCTTCGATGTCTCACATCTCATTTCCACCCATGTGTTATTTCCACAATAACAAGCTACGCCCTTGGCACAGGTGACATCTTTAATGGGGAGCACCCAGACTTGCATTGTTAGTCTGTCTCTGCCCTGGCATTTACCCCAGACATAGTAGACAGGGGGCCACTTGGACACCAGAATCTTGGAGGTGCTGCTGGAAGGAGTGGTGCTGATGGGGTACTTCCTTCTTCTGCCTAGGAACCGCTACCAGGTCATGCCAGCCTCAAACCGATGGTGTCAATGTTTCAGTGGAATCTCAGCCATCTGGAGGACCTCCCAACCTGTAGAAACTGTCAATGATCTCCCCCCAACCTCACACCTTCACCCCCACACCTTGTGCTCACTGTCTCTGCCACTGCACCCACCTCCTGCCAAGGCTCAGGCTCCAAAACCCTCACGATAGCCAGCAACATCTTGCCTTACTCATTCATTTAGGGCAGCACAGTGGCTCAGTGGTTAGCACTGCAGCCTCACAGCGCCAGGGATCCGGGTTCGATTCCAGCCTCAGGCAACTGTCTGTGCAGAGTTTGCACATTCTCCCCGTGTCTGTGTGGGTTTCCTCCGGGTGCTCCGGTTTCCTCCCACAGTCCAAAGATGTGCAGGCTAGGTGGATCAGCCATGCTAAATTGCCCGTTGCGTTCAGGGAAGTAAGGATTGTAGAGGGAAGGGTCTGGGTGGGATGGCCCAAGGGGCAGTATGGACTTGTTGGGCTGAAGGGCATGTTTTCACATTGTAGGGAATCTAATCTAATCTTCTCACCCACTCCAACCCTGGGCACCTCTGACCCTCACACCCTCTGTGCTGCCTACTCACTCACTCAAGACACCTGCTCAACAGTAACACTCACTCAGTTTCATCTCCCATAATAGCCATCACTGTCTCATTCCATGATAGAATCAGCTGGCAATAGGACAGAAAATCTCAAGACTCAGGAGTGACAGGCTGCTTACCCTTCAGTTCCTCAGCTCTGATGAGGAGAGAATCCAGTATTCCCCATCCCACCCTCCCCCAAAACAGAACTTGGACCGCTTTCAGGAGCTTCCCGTTATTTACTGTACTGGCAACCCCTGAGCAAAAGCTAGCATTTGTGGCCTGACTGCAACTTGCTGACGACTGTGGGAAGCAACCTGTCTCGATATCTGCTCAAAATGACACAGCAAGACAACAGCGATACGAGCCTTTTATCTCCAGCTGAGGGCCGATGCACACAAAGATGGGGATGTTGTGAGCATCCAGGGAGACTCAGAGTGGGTGAGTGTTTTGCCAGTGAGTGAAGTGCCCAGAGATGCCAACTGGTCTAGTCCATGAGCTGGGTGCGAGTCCCTGAGCACAGTGTCCTTGCTTCAGCATTACAGTGAGAGTTCAACAGGGCAGCTCAGTGGCACTGCTGCCTTGCAGCACCAGGGACAGTGCCACCCACCATCTCTCTCCCCTCACCTTAAAAATGTACCCCCTGGTCTTGAAATCCCCCATTTGAGGAAAAAGATAACTCCTATTAACCCTACCTATTCCCCTCATGATTTTATAAACTTCTGTCAAAGTCCTTTTATTTGTGCTGTAGACCTCTATGACACACAAACTCTTAAGCCTGCCTTGATACTCAGTAAGTTCACAGTGTCTACATTACAACATTTCTGAAAGTGCTTCAGTTGTTGTAAAACACCTCTGGGCAACTGTAAGCTGTGAATGGATAAGAAGGAGGCCATTCAACCCTTCAAGCCCGTTCTGTGTTCTGGGTGATATGCAATATATGCATATTTTTCTCCGTCCCCCTTAATATCTGTGGTTATCACAAATCTGTCAACTTTGCAATTTCCAGTTGCTTATCTGGAGGGTTACATGTACATCATTGATTGAAGGTGACTGGACATGTAGAGTGAGTGATGAGCATAGATTATGGGATTGAGGGTTTCAAAGGTTTGCATTTCAATCCAATGTTTCTGCCAGGGGAATATCTTGGTTTTAGGAAAAGGGACCCTGTTTGAAACACGGATTGTTGGTGCCAAAACCAGAAAGGGCAAACGTTTTCAAATACTTAATGAAAATCAACCTCACTAGACACTGATCACCTATTCGCCAGGCCCAAATTGGCTGTGGAGACAATGACCTCCATTGTTTGACATAATCAAGGAGACACCAGAGCCCATTGGAAGGCAGTTCACACATTGTACAATATTCAAGGTAGATTTACCAGGATATTGCCAGGAATGCAGGGTTTGGATTATAAGGATAGGCTGGATAGTCTGGGACTTCTTTCATTAGAGCACAGGAGGTTGAGGGGTGACTTTATAGAGGTTTAAAAACTCATGAGAGACATAGATGAATGGCGGGTGTCTTCTCCCTAGGGTCGGGGATTTCAAGATAAAGGGGCATATTTTTAAGGTGAGAGGAGAACGATTTAAAAATGACATGAGGGACATATTTTTTACAGAGAGAATGGTGCAAATGTGGAATTCACATTTATTTTCCTTTATTCATTCACAGGAAGAGGGACCTCGCTAGCTAGGCAGCATTTATTGCCCATCTCTAATTGTCCAGAGGGCAGTTAAACATCAACCACATTGACGTGGGTCTGGAGCCGCACATAGGCCAGGTCAGGTAAGGATGGCAGTTTCCTTCCTTCCTTAAAGGACATTAGTGAACCAGATGGGTTTGCTGCTGACAATTGGTAATAGGCAATGGATTTATGATCACCATTAGACTCTTAATTCTAGCTATTTACTGAATTCAAATTCTGACATTTGCCATGGTGGGATTCGAACCGAGATGCCCAAGAACATTATCTGGGTCTCTGGATTAACAGCCCAGCGATAAGACCACAAAGGCATTACCTCCACTCCAGAGAAAATGATGGATGCAGATACAGTTACAACATTTAAAAGATGTTCAAATTTGTTCATGTATAAGAAGTGTTTGGGGGAATATCGGCCAAGAGCAGGCAAGTGGGACTAGTGTGGTTTGGGATTATGGTTGGCATGGATAAGTTGGACCGAAGGTTCTGTTTCCATGCTGTGTGAATGTATGATTCTAACAAGGGTTACCTTTTATCCTGTAAATCCACCTCAATGTGGGTAAGAAAATAAAATGCATTCAAACAAAGCTTTCTGTCTAGGCAACCAATTGAGGCAATTTTTCTTTGTTTGCACTCTCTGAGTAGATCAGTCTGAAAAGAGTATGACTGGGGTAGAAGGAAAGGGAGTCAAAACATAAAGGAAGGTAGACAGTTACACGAGGCGCCCAGGTCTGTGACAGCGAGCCATCAGAACAGTATCTCTCTTGCACTCCCTACAACCAGAGCCAAAGGAAACCACATACCCCAAAGGATGGAAACAGCCACAAGGGTTTTGATCAGAGAAGATACAGAAGGATGAATATTTCACTCTATAAGAATACTTATAGAGTCACAGAGTCATACAATATGGACACAGACCCTCCAGCTCAACTCATCATAGCAACTAAACTTCCAAAACAAAATGAGTCCCATTTGGTTGCATTTGGCCCATATCCCTCTAAACTTTTCATATTCATGTGAAGTCCAAATGTCTTTTAAATGTTGTAACTGTACCTGCATTCACCACTTCCTCTGGCAGTTCATTCTACACACAACCTAGGAACTAGGAATTGAACCTCAAGGTCTCTTTGTTTAGCAACACTCACCATTGAGTGTATAAGTACTGGGAGAGTTCCCACACATCTCCCAATCAAATCTTCAATAACTTTGGGAGTTTAGCTGCAAGGGAACTCAGAGATACCTATAGAATTCATAGAATTATAGAATTATAGAATCCGACACTGTTGAAAAAGGTCCTTTGGCCCAATAAGTCCACACTGACCATTGGAGAATCCCAACCAGACCCATCCCCTTATAAGCCACCTGAGCTACACATCCCTGAACACTACGGGTAATTTAGCCTAGCCAATCCACCTAGCCTGCACATCTTTGACCTGTGGGAGGAAACCGGAGCACCCGAAGGAAACCCACGCAGACATGGGGAGAATGTGCAAACTCCACACAGACAGTCGCCCGAGGGTGGAATTGAACCTGGATCCCCGGCGCTGTGAGGCAGCAGTGCTAACCCCAGTTCAGTGAAATCCAAGGGGAAGCTATCTGTTTCATTATTAGCCATATAAGAACTTTTGGTGTTAGTTGTTTCACATTAAGATTCGCTGTACATATTAAACATGCTCATTATTAAAATCTGAAACCTATATTTGTTGCATGATTCATCATCCTTTAGTTTGCTTCATAAAGGTAAACTCAGACCATCGACTGAATTCGTTTGTGACCAAAATGACTGAACTATCCTCACACGATGGGAAACACTCTTCAGGGTTCATAAATGGAAGTATTGAGCACAGAAATTACAAAGTAATGTTGAATTTTAATAAAGTTTTGGCTAGGTTAGAGTACAACATGCAGATCTGGGCAACATAATTTAGGAAGAAGGTGAACTTCCTTGTGACAGTGCAGAGGTCTTATAGAACCCCTACAGTGTGGGGGCATGCCCTTCTGCCTATCAAGTAAACGCTGACCCTCCCACCCAGACCCAGTCCCCACCCTACATTAACCATGGCTAACCCACCTAGTCTGCACAGCCCTGGACACTATGGGAAATTTCTCATTGGCCAATCCATTTGCACATCCTTGTACTATGGGAGGAAACGGAAGCACTCAGATGAAACTCACACAGACACAGGGAGAACATGCAAATTCTACACAGACAGTCACTCAAGGGTGGAATCAAACCCAGGCCCATGGCACTGTGAGGCAGCAGTGTCAACCACTGAGCCACCATAACACCCTTACAGTATGGTTCTCGGGATGGGGAGTTTTAACTTTCACATAAGGTTGGAGAAACTGAGGTTTGTTGTTGGAGTGAGGAGATTGAGGAATGCATTATGTTATATTAGTTGAGCCCGCTTGGTTGGGAGGGTGTAAATCCCTCATTGAAGTTTACAAAACTATGAGAGACATGAACAAAACCAGAGTTGTTTTCTCAGGAGAAAAAGACCAATTACTAGGAGGCATGGGTTTAAGGTAAAAGGAGGTAAGTTTAAAGGAGATGTGAGAGGCAAGCTTTTTGCACAGAGGGCAGTAAATGCCTGGAATGCACTAGCATAGGATTTGGTGAAGGCAGATACAATAATGAGGTTTTAGAGCCATCTTAGATAACAAGGTGTAGAGCTGGATGAACAAGCAGCATCAGAGCAGCAAGAAAGCTGACTTTTCAGGTTTGGGCCCTTCTTCAGAAGTGGGGAGGGGAAGGGGGTTCTGAAATAAATAGGGAGAGAGGGGGAGGCGGATAGAAAATGGATAAAGAAGAAGATAGGTGGAGAGGAGACAGACAGGTCAAAAAAGTGGGGACGGAGCCAGTAAAGGTTAGAGTGTAGGTGGGAAGTTGGGGAGGGGGTAGGTCAGTCCAAGGAGGACAGACAGGTCAAGGGGGAGGGTTGAGGCTAGTAGGTAGGTAGAAGGACAGGTTAGGGAGTTGGGGACGAGCTGGGCTGGTTTTGGGATGCTGTTGGGGGAGGGGAGATTTTGAGCAGTCTTGACAGGTACATGAAAAAGCAGGGAATAGAGGGCTATGGGCTGTGTAGAGGCAAAGGGTTTGCAGATTAGAAAGGTGTCATGTGTCAGTACAGTCTCGGTGGGCCCAAGGGCCTGTTCCTGCGCTGTACTGTTTGTTGATCTTAGTTTAAAGCTATTTCAGTAATGGCTGCCTACAGTGGCTGAGCACATGCTGTTCTCACTCAGTGTGATACACAACTGGGAAAGGGGATTGGTGACAAAGGTGGGATGAAATTTTCAAGAAAATTTTATTTGAGAAACAAAAAACTAAGCTAATATGTGAGAACTGCTAACGTTGAGGAGGTTTGGGCAGTTTCAAAGGATTTCCCTGCGTGCATTGTGGCGTTCAGGCACATGGTGAGGCAGCGCGGCACATAATGGAGAAAAATGGCACCAAAGGTATGTTGAGGGACAATTGGGAGAGTCAAGTGGAACAAAGAGCTCTGGTAGAATCATGAATGAAGATTACACACCTGGCTGAAAGGGAACACAATAAGTGATCAGGATAAAGTGTATGTTTTCCTGATTGTGACGGGGCTTTTCAGCTCGTATCATTAGACATAGAAGCAGCTGTAATCCATTCTGCCCATCCAGTCTCCTCTGGCATTCAATTATGGCTGGTCTGATAATCCTCAGCTCCAGTTTCCTTCCATTATCCCCACACTCCTTGATTGCCTTACTGATTAAAAGTCTGTGTATCTCAGTCTTGAGTACACTTGATGTATCTAACCAATTTTGACTTGATAGAGGTGTATAAAATGGTCAGAGGTATAGATAGAGTAGATAGCCAGAGACTTTTTCTCAGGGTGAAAGTAGCTATTATGAGGGGCATAGTTTTAAAGTGACTGGAGGTAGTTATAGGGGAGATGTCAGAGGTAGGTACCTTACTCAGAGAGTGGTCAGGCGTGGGATGCATGGCCGAAGAGGGTAGGGGAGTTGGCCTCATTAGGGGCATTTTAGCAGCCATTACATAGGCATATGGATGATAGTACAGGTAGGGGTAGAGGTTAGATAGACCTTAGCATTAGGGTAAAATCTCGGCACAACATCGTGGGCCGAAGGGCCTGTAGTGTGCTGTACTGTTCTATTTTCTGTGTTGCCCACAACATCACAGTAACACGTGCTTGGCTGAATATGACGCGATTCTGGACACCTCCCATGATACCACATTCCTCGTGAGGAAGAGATGATTAATGTAGTGGTGAGGCCACTGGATGAATAATAATCCAGAGACTGAGGCTGACGCACTGACGACGGGGCTTGAACCTCGCCAAAGGTGATGGTTTCTTGGTGGTACAGCTTTAATGGGCTGAAGGGCCTCTTCTGTGTTGTCTGATTCTATGACACAGTCTCCCAGTGAGAATGAGTGTAGTGAGTTGTATTCTGTGGAACAAAGCAGTTACCGAGTCAGACTGTTGTCAGTGACACTCCTGAGTTAAAGAAATAGTCATTGTTTTCTCCTGAGGTGGGGGAGTCCAAAGCTAGAGGGCGTAGGTTTAAAGTGAGAGGGGAAAGATTTAGGAGGAATCCAAGGGGCAGCTTTTTCAAACAGAGGGTCGTGCGTGTATGGAATGAGCGACCAAAGGATAGGGTGAAGGCTGGTACAATTACAACATTTAAAAGGCATCTGGATGGGTAAATGGATAGGAAGGGTTTAGAGGGATATGGGGAAAATGCTGGCAAATAGGACGAGAGTAGCTTAGGAGATCTGGTCGGCATGGAGGAGTTTGACTAAAAAGTGTGTTTCTGTGCTGTACATCTCTATGCCTCTATGACTCTAAACTGCCTCTCCACTGTGGAATATGGTGCCAACTTACACATCTCCTCCTTCTCTGATTTTCCCAATTCACCAAACTCCTAGTTCCCCACCATCTAAACGGTCAGCAGGGAATCCATGTAGGCTATTTTGCACAGGAAGCAGTGATGTGTTTGAGAATTCCATTGACCACCAACCTCCAAATGAGAAGGAATTTCCTACCTCAGGGAGCTTTGAGCCAATCCAATGGGCCAACAGAGCCATAGTCCCATCAACACAAGCTCTCAGCAGTGGCCAATGCTGGGACTACAAGTGGCCACCGTACAACAGAAGGCCGTAAAGCCTGGAATTCAAGGTAGGTTTAGGGTATGGGTTGGCTGACAGGCCTCAGCAAGACGGGTGATGGGCAATCTTGCAGGAGATAGAGGGGATGGGGCAAATTAAAGGCGGTTATAACCTTGAATAGGCACCAAGAGCACCCTTTTAACCCCAATGGAAGCCATCTCCCCGTTGCCAAACACCGTCCCATGGAGTAAAAGCTGCTGAGCTATTCCCCATTGGGTAAGCTGCTGACGAGGATGAATTGAGGCACTCAAGTGGCCTAAGAGTGGCTGGATTCGCTGAGTGACCTCTTCATGCCAGTCACCAACCCTCCATCCCCCAAATAGTGTGGACAATAATTTTGGGGTCAGGTGAGAAGGTGGTCGGATGTCCACATGTTGCATTTTATCAATGCCTTCTCCTTCGAAGGCCATTAAATCTAACCCTGTAACTGATGCTTGTTGAACTGCGTTCCACCTACAAATTTCACTGCTGACAGATCAAACTGTGATGTCTGAGTCAGCCAATGGAAATAGCTTCTCTCCATCCCATCTGCTCCCCATAATATCTTGGGAACTTTGACCAAGTTAGCCATTTAACTTTCTTAAATTCCAGGGAATACAAACCCTGCTCAAGTAATCCCACCTCACATTGGAGTCCAGAGTATCACTGGCAAACCCACACTGCAGTTCCTCCAAGACCAAACTCCTCCTCCAATTAGTATCCCTGAGGATCTGAGAGTTGCTGAGCCATAATGACATGCAATTAGGTGGAATGGGAATTGAACACTGACACTTATGTGTTTGCTCCAAACCACGTGATCATGGTTAATCCTGCAGAGCTAAGTGTATCCTACCCTTTGCCCAATGTGTTGATACCCAGAACTGTACACAGGAATCTGCACGTGCTCAAACCAGGGACTTGTGTACCTGAAGCATGACTCCCTCACAGATGTATTCGGGTTATCGCAAGAGGTCATTGGCTCTATTGCTTATTTTCTGTAACTGCTCATGTCACTTAAATGATCTGAGTGTCGTATAAGAACATAGGAATTGGCCACTCAGCCCCTCAAGCCTGCTCCTGTCATTTAATACAATCGTGGCTGATCTCATCTCAGCCTCAACTCCACTCTCCATAACCCTTCAATCCTTTACTAATTAAAAATCTATCTCCTCCTTAAATCTAATCTGGGTCCAGTTTCCACCACACTCTGGAGTTGTGAATTCTAGATTCATGACCTCTTAAGAGAAGTAATTTCTTCTCATCTCTGTTTTAAACCTGCTACCCCTTATCCTAAAGCTATGACCTCTCATTCCAGATTGCCTCTCATGAAGAAACATTCTCTCTATACCAATATTTTGACTCCCCTTTAGCATCTTATTTACCTCAATTTGATCTCTTATTCTTCTAATCTCTAGCCTACTCTGCTCAATCTCACTTCAAAAGACAAGCCCTTCATCTCTGGAATCAATCAAGTGAACCTCCCCTCAAACCCCTCCAAAGCAATTACATTCCTCCTCAGGTAAGGAACCAAAATTACATTCAGTACTCCAGCGCTGAGTCACTAATGCCTTTTGCAGCTGAATCAACAATTCCCTACTTTTATACTCTATCATTTAGCAATAAATGCAAGACTTTCACATCTTTTAATCATACAGGAGTCGTGATCTACAAGTATTACCATTGTCGTCCAACATAAGTGAACACCAAAATTTCATGCCAACACAATCCAAAGGGAAATAGCTAGAGCTGCAATGGGTGCAGTTTATGCAATTAGGGCCTAGTGGTATTATTGCTGGACTGTTAAACCAGAGGCCCAGATAATGCTCGGGAGACCTGGGTTCAAATCCCACCACAGTAGATGGTGGAATTTGAATTCAACTTTTAAAAATCTGGAATTAAGGTAATAATGATGACCATGAATCCATTGTCGATTGTTGGAAAAACCCACCTGGTTCACTAATGTCCTTTAGGGAAGGAAACTGCCATCCTTACCTGGTCTGGCCTACATGTGAGTCCAGACTCACAGCAATATGGTTGACTCTTAACTGCCCTCTGGGCAATTAGGGATGAACAATAAATATTGCCTAGCCAGTGACTCCCTCATCCCGTGAATGAATAAAAAACGATTTATATTGTGCAAGGATCCTACGTCAAAGATGAAAAACAAACTGTTTCAGCTCAATCCCAAGGTTCTGATACCTCCATGATAAAGATGGTTAGTGTGAAGAAATTAATCACTGGGAAGAGATAACTATCCTTTTACAAGAATGGATAGTCCTTGATTATGAATACTGGCCTCCCATGGATCTTTGGAACCAAACAGATTAGAATAAATCTGACAGGCTACAACTGGGTTGCAATGTAGACTCCCAAACATTGTTTCAGCTGATCTTAAATCAACTATTGTCTGAGCTTGACAAGCAGATGCTCAAGACGATGCCAGAACTGCACAATCTTCACAAACACAAAACACAGGATGCTTGCTCATTGCTCAGACCAGTGAGTGTAGGAGTTGTGACATCATGTTAAGGATGTGCAAAACATTGGTGTGGCCTCACTTGGAGTACTGTACACAGTTTTGGTCTCCCTGCTACAGAGGGGATATTACTATTTTGCACAGGGTTCAGAATAGATTTAGCAGGGCTAAAGGGTTTGAGTTATGGGGACAGGCTGAATAGACTGGGGCTTTTTACTGGAGTGTCAGAGGCTGAGGGGTGAACTTACAGAGGTTTATAAAATCATGAGGCACGTAGCTAAGGTGAATGGACAAGGCCTTTTTCCTACAGTGGGGGAGTCCAAAACTAGAGCGAAAATGTTTAAGGTGAGAGGGGAAAGACTTAAAAAGGACCTGAGGGTTAGCTTTTTCACACAGAGGATCGTGTGGGATTGGATGAATTGCCAACAGAAGTACAGGAGGCTGGTACAGTTACAAGGTTTAAAAGGCTTCTGGATAGGTAAATGAATAGGAGGGATATGGGCCAAATGCTGGCAAATGGGACAAGGTCAGATTGGGAAATCTGGTCGTTGCAGACGAGATGGACTGAAGGATCTGTTCCTGTGCTATACGACTCTTTGACTCTGAGAATAACCCAATAAAGTTCTTCAAAACCATGAACAGTGTAAGATTTGGGGAAAAACTAGGCTTCAGGAGCCAGGAATATGAATGAGTGATAAACAAGAATAGCTTACACGATAAATAAGAAGGGATTGTTGAAAATCTGAAACTTGCTCCTACAAGGACGAGTTGAAACAAATTGTTCGGACGTACTTAAGGGGAAGCTTGATAAATGTAAGAGAAGAAAGAAACCAACTGGGAGAAATTCAGAATGGTAGGAGGTACTTAATATGCAGCATGAATACCACTACATTGCATTTTTTGATTGTTCATTGGATGTGGACAAGGTTGACAAGACCAAGAGTTGTTGTTGAAATGAAATTGCCCTTGGTGATGAACTTCACTCTTGAATCACTGCAGTTCATCTGGGATAGAAACTCATGCAGCCCTATTCTCAAGGGTACTGTGCTATCTTGAACCAATGACTATGAATGCATGGTGATATTTTGCCTTTCAGGAAGGTGAGAGGCTTGGAGGGGAACTTGCAAGTGCTCCCCTGTATCTACTGCCCTTGTCCTTCAAGGAGATAGAGGTCACAGCTTTGGGAAATGCTGCCAAAGGAGCCTTGGTGGATAACTGCAGTGCACCCTGTAGCTGGTACGTACCGCAACCAGTGAAGATCTGGTGAAGGAAGAGAGTGTTGAAGATGGTGTATACTGTGCAACAAGTGGGCTGTTTGCCCTGGATGGTGTCAACCCTCTTGAGTGTTGTTGGAACTGCATTCATCCAACTGAGCGGGCAGTATTCCATCATACTTGTGTACCTTGTAAATGGTGGACAGGATGTGGGGAGACAGGAGGTGAGTTATTCATTGCAGGGTTCCTAGGGTCTGACCTGCTGTTGTACTGACAAAATTTACATGGTGAGCCAGTTAGGTTTCTGGTCACTGGTAACAGCCACAGATTTTGAGCATGGGAGAATTCAGAGATAATAACACCATTAAATGTCAATGACCGAACATTAAATTCTCTCTTGTTGGAAATGCTCCTTGCCTGACACTTCTGCGGTACAAAAATCTGATGCTATCCAGGTCTTGTTGCATTTGAACATGGACTGCTTCAGTGTCTGAGGATTAGTGAATGTTGGTGAACATTGTGCAAACATCGGTGAACATCCCCACTTCTGACCTTATGGTGAGGGAAGGCCATTGATGAAGCAGCTGAAGATGTTTTCGCTTAGGACTTTCCCTGAGAAACACCTGCAGAGATGTTCTGGAGCTGAGATGATAGACCTCCAACAACCACAACCATCTTCCTATGTGTTAGGTATGACTCCAAACGCCAGAGAGTTTGCCCTCGATACTCATTGATTCCAGTTTTGCTGCGGCTCCTTGATGCCACAATCGGTCAAATGCAATTCATGTCAAGGGCTGTCACTCTCACCTCACCTCTGGAATTCAGCTCTTTTGTCCATATTTGAACCAAGGCTGTAATGAGGTCAAGAGCTGAGTGGCCCTGGCGGAACCCAAACTGGGTGTCACTGTTTTTGTTTCAACTCATTACCGAGTGAAGGAACAGTAATCTATTTCCAAGTGAGGATGGTGCGTGGCTTGGAGGGGAACTTGCATGTATCATGCATGTGTTCCCATGTATTTGCTGCCCTTGTCCTTCTAGGTGCAGAGATTGCAGGTTTGAAAGGTGTTAGGAGACTAGGTGAATTACTCCACTGCAACCTGTACCTTTGGGCAGGGGAGGGGAGAGAGAATGTAGGCTGAGAATGTATAAGATGTTGTTTGGGCCCCTGATCAAATGGATTACTTTGTCCTGGATGGGGTGTCGGGATATTGAGTTTCTTTGGTGGGCCAGATGTCCCGATTCTTTGGCAGCACTCTCTATTAATCCGTACGTCAATAATTAATAGAGAGCTGTGAGTCTTTGTGTGCTTTAAGATCAATTGTAATCACCAGAGCTGCTGTATAATCCAAACATTAAAGTCATAGCCAGAACAGCAACTGATGGAAATCTGCAATTAAATAAGACAGTAGGATATACAAAGTACTTGAACAGAATGAAAGATGTTCGCACTTTGGTCAGAGACATTTGATTAGCTTCTCAGAAAGACAAACAACTTAGCTTTATATAAGAAGGAATGGATTTGCATTTACACAGTACCTCCCACAATCTATGGATATTGCACTGAAATTTACAGCCAATAAGGTACTATCTGAAGTGTGACAAATTGTAACAGTCAATTTAAGCATAGGTAGATCCCATTTTAAAAATGCTGTCAAATAAATGCCCGATAACATCTGTTCTAATGATGGGTGACAAATATTAACCAGGGAACCATTAGGTGTTCCCCACTCACAGGATCTGTTGCATGCACCTAAAGGGAAGACAAGATCTTGGATTAACATCACATGTCACTCTTCTTCTGCTCTGCACAATCATTTGAAACATTATGCTCAACTCTCTAAAGTATGAAGTGAAGCAGCAATCTTCAGGCTGAGAAACTCAAGTCATAGAGTCATTGAGCTATACAGCACAAAAGCTCATGGTCCAACTCATCCAAGTCGACAAGGTATCCTAAATTAATCTAGTCCCATTTGCCAGTATTTGACCCATATCCATCTAAACCCTTTTAACAGTTATAATTGTACCAACATTCAACCACCTCCTCTGGCAGCTCATTCCATACATGTACCACCCTCTGTGTGAAAAAGTTGTCCCTTAGGTCCCTTTTAAATCCTTCTCATCTCACCTTAAATATATGTCCCCTAGTTTTGGACCCCCCGATTATGGGTTAGTATCCAGCATATCCACATGCCTCATAATTTTCTAAGCCTATATAAGGTCAGACCTCAGCCTCCAACACTCCAGGGAATATAGCCCCTGCAAATTCAGCCTCTCTGCCAACCCCAGCAACATCCTTGTAAATCAGTTCTGAACCTTTTCAAGTCTACTGACATCTTTCCTACAGCAGGGAGGCCAGCAACCGTTAACACCATCTGTTGGTGCTTTATCTGAGGGACAGTTGAGGGTGGTGGTGATGGGGTGTGTGTGTGTGTGTGTGTGTGTGTGTGTGTGTGTGTGTGTGTGTGTGTGTGTGTGTGTGTGTGTGGTGTGTGCTATGTGTGTTTGTGTGTGTTTGTGTTTGTATGTATATGTGTGTTGTGTGTGGTGTGTGTGTCCATGTGTGTGTGTGTTGTGTGTGGAGTGTGTGCATATAGGTGTGTATGTATGTGTGTGTGTGGTGTGTGCATGTGTGCTGTGTGTGTGTGTGTGTGTGTGTGTGTGTGTGTGTGGTGTGTGTGTGTGTGTGTGTGTGTGTGTGTGTGTGTGTGTATGCGTGTGGTGTGTGCTATGTGTGTTTGTGTGTGTTTGTGTTTGTATGTATATGTGTGTTGTGTGTGGTGTGTGTGTCCATGTGTGTGTGTGTTGTGTGTGGAGTGTGTGCATATAGGTGTGTATGTATGTGTGTGTGTGGTGTGTGCATGTGTGCTGTGTGTGTGTGTGTGTGTGTGTGTGTGTGTGCTGTGTTCTATGCGTGTTTGTGTGTGTGTATATATGTGCTCATGTTTGTGTTTGTATGTGTGCGTTATGTGTGGTGTGTGTGTGGTGTGTATGTATGTGTGTGTTGTGTGTGTATATGTGTGTGTGTGTGTGTGTGTGTGTGTGTAAGTGTGTAAGTATGTAAATATGTGCTTGTGTGTGTGTGTTTGTGTGTATGTGTGTGGGATGTGGGGTGTGTGTGGTGTGTTGTTCGGGCCCCAGACCCACAGCAATGTAGCTGACTTAACTCTTCCCTCTGTGCAACAAATGCTGGTCATATGATGCCTACATTCTACATGAATGAATGCATAAAGAAATTTAGAGGGTGGTTCATAGTCTTGATGTCCATGTCCAATGCCATTAATTAATATTTCCATATGTGAGCGTGTGTAAATTTACATATATTGAATCCTCTCAGATCCTTATATGAGATTTACAAACTGCTAGTATGACACTTTGAGATAGCAATTACATAAGCTGGATGCCAATATTGCATTAGTGAATGTGTGAGTTTAACATCAGCTGTAACACCCAGCTGGCAAGCAACAATTTACACTCGACATGAGCACTACTATTAACAGCAGTGTCAATTAAAACCAAGCGGTTATAATTAGGAAATCAAGAGATGGTGAATAAAGCCATGGTGCTCACTGCTAAAGCAGTAGTTATTTCTCAATCCTTGGCAAATATCTGCACTGCATCTTGTAGACGGTACACACTGCTGCTCCTGAGCATCACAGGTGAAGGGAGTAACTGCTTGTGGGCTGCTTTGCCCTGGATGGTGTCAAGCTGCTTCAGCATTGTTCAATGCTGGTCCCCAGGCTGACGGGGAGTATTCTCAATCACTCTCCTGACGTGGGCCTTGTAAGTTGGTGGACAGGCTTTGGAGAGCCAGGGGGTGAGTCACTCCCTGCAGTATACCTAGCCTCTGACCTGGTCTTGTAGCTGCTGTGGTTATATGGCTGGCTCAGTTCAGTTTCTAGTCAATGGTAACCCCTAGGATGTTTGATAATGAAAGATCCAGTGACGATAATTCAATGTCAAGGGTCATGTGTTACATTTTCTCTTATTGGAGATGGTCATTGCCTGGAATTTGTGTTGGGACTTGTCATTTTTCAGCCCAAGCCTGGATATTGTCCATACCTTTTTACGTTTGGACATGGATTACCACAGTATCTGAGGAACTGAGCACGGTGCTAAACATAGTGCAATCATCAGCGAACTTTCCGAATTCTGACCTTATCACAGAGTCAGAGTCATACAGCATGGAAACAGATCCTTTGATCCAACCAGTCCATGCTGATCATAATCCCACACCAAACTAGTCCCACCTGGTTGCTCCTGGAGTACCCCTCCAAACCTTTCCTATTCATGTACCTACCCAAATGTCTTTTAACCTGTGTAATTGCACCCACATCCATCACTCCCTCAGGACATTCATTCCACATGTAGACCATCCTCTGTGTAAAATATTTGCCCCTCGTGTCTTTTTAAAATCTCTCTCCTCTCACCTTAAAAATGTGCCCCCTGATCTTGAACTTCCCCCAGGAAAACACAACTACCATTAGCTCTATCTGTACCCCTCATTACTTTATAAATTTCTATCGGGTCACCTCTCAACCTCCTACTCTCCAGTGAAAAAAGTCCCAACTTTTGTTTATAACTCAAAGGGAGGTGATGGCCTACTGGTATTATCGCTGGACTGGTAATCTAGAGACCCAGATCACATTCTGGGGACCTGGGTTCAAATCCCACCACAGCAGATGGTGGAATTTGAACTCAATAAGTATCTGGAATTAACAGCCTAATGATGACTGTGAATCTGCTGTCGATTTGTTGGGAAAACCCATCTGGTTCACTAATGTCCTTCAGTGAAGGAAGCAGCCATCCTTACCTGGTCTGGCCTACACGTGACTCCAGACCGGTTGGCTCTTAACTATCTGGGCAATTGGGGATGGACAATAAATGCTACCTGGCCAGCGACATCCTCATCCTGTGAATGAATAAAGGAATAAAAAACCTTCCGTGCCTAACAACATCCTGGTAAATCTCTTCTGAATCCTAGATAACAAAGAGTGAAGCTGGATGAACACAGCTGGCTGAGCAGCATCGTAGCAGTAGTTTGTCCAGAGGGAGGAGGGTATTTTCTTCAGGTTAGGCATCCCTAGAAGAGGCTTCACAGTGAGGTTAAAATTGTATCAGAGATAATAGGAACTGCAGATGCTGGATTTGTCCACAGTTCCTGTTATCTCTTCTGAATCCTCTCCAGCTTACTAATATCCTTCCTACAACTGGGCAACCAGAAGTAAAATCTGTCACCCCTACATGTCACCTCAGTCCCACAGCAATGTGGTTGACTCTTAACTGCTCTCTGCAATGGCCTAGCCTCATCCTGCGCCATAATTTTCAGATTTGGTGATATTGGCAGGAAAATTAGTTACAGGAACAGACAGGTATCCCTGTGGCTGTAGACACTGCTCTGATACGTGCCTCCCTGGTGTTAGGGCCAATGATGTCATAAAGCAGCTGAAGGACATTCTTCCGGGAGAGTGTGAACGGCAAGAGGTTGATGGGGGGAAGGTCATTGATGAAGCAACTGTAGATGAAACTCCTGCAGAGATGGCCTGAAGCTGAGATGACTAATCTCCAACAGTCACAACTGTTTTTCTATGTTGCCAGGTATGACACCAATCAGTGAAGAGCTTTCTGAGGAAGGGTCACTGGATTCAAAACATTAACTCTTGTTTTTCTCTCTACATAGAATCATAGAGTCGAACTGCATGGGAACAGACCCTTTGGTCCAACTCAACTGTGCCGATCAGGTGTCCTCTAGATCTGGCCGCTCCCACCCGAGGAAAAAGAGCATGTCTGTTCACCCTATCCTAGGCCGTCATGATTTTGCGAACCTCTATAAGATCACACTCAGCCTCCAATGCTCTAAGGAAAATAACCCCAGCCTATTCAGCCTGTCCCCACAACACAAACCCTCCAACCCCGGCACCATTCCAGTTCAACAACATCCTTCCGATAGAAGGTCAACCAGAATTGTATACAGTATTCTAAAAATGGCCTCACCAAGGTCCTGCTCAGCTGTAACATGACAGCCCTACTCTTAGACAGTATAAGCATAAGCGTGCCAAACATCTTCTTCACCACCCTGCCTACCCACGACTCCACTTTCAAGGAACTATGCACTTGCACCCCTTGTTCACCAACACTCCCCAGTGCTCTACCATTGACTATATTATAAGTTCTGCCCTGGCTTGCTTACCAAAATGAAACACCTCACATTTATCTGCATTAAACTCCATCTGCCACTCCTCGGCCCATTGGCCAATCTGATCAAGGTCCCCTTGTCCTCTGAGATAATCTTCTTCATTGTCCACCACATCACCTATTTTGGTGTCATCTGCAAACCTACTAACCATACCTCCTATATTCATGACAAAATCATTTATATAAATAATGAAAATAAGTGGACCCAGCACAAATCCTTAGGGCACACTACTGGTCACATGCCTGCAGTCTAAAAAACAACCCTCTACCAGTGTCTCTTACCTTCAAATGAATTTTATATCTAATTGGCTAGCTCTCCCTGGTTCCCATGTGATCTAACCCTGCTAACCAATCTGTCATACAGAACCCTGTCAAACACTTTTCTGAAATCTATGTAGTCAACGCCTACCATTCTGCCTTCATCAACCTTCTTTGTCACCCCTTCAAAAAACTCAACAAAGTGAGTGTGATATGATTTCCCATGCACAAAGCCATGTTGACTATCCCTAAATAGCCCTTCCCTTTCCAAATGCATGTGAATCCTGTCCCACAGACTCCCCTCCAACAAATCAGTTATCACTGACATTACACTCACCGGTCTATAGTTCTCTGGCTTTTCCTTACAACCATTCTCAAATAATAGCACCATATTAGCCAATCTCTAGTCGTCAGGCAACTCACCCGTAGTTGATATAAACATCTCAACAAGGGGCCCAGCAATCTCTGGGGAGGCCAATAATACAATCCCACCAAAGTGATCATCCCTTTCTTATCTCTCAGTTTCACTCACATAAATTCACTGATAATCTCCCAGGAATATCCTCTCTAAGCACGGCTATAATGTCATTCCTAACCAAAAACCAGTCCCATGTTCCCAACCATGCCCTAAGTTCATCTGCCCTGCCTGTCAGGCATCTTACATTGAAATAAATGCATTTTAATTTATCAGACTTACCTCACTCTCTGCCAAACTCTTGTCTGTCTTCACTATTTTGACTTGCTCCCCTTACCAATTGTACGAACCTTAGCCTAGTCTCCTTTCTCACTATCACTTCAGTTCCCAGCCCTCACCCCCATACCCTACTAGTTTAAAGTCTCCAAGTAGCTATAGCAAATTCCCTCACAACAACTTTCATCCCCTTCCAACTCAGGTGGAACCAATCCTTCTCATACAGGTCATTTCTAACCCCAAAGAGATCCCAATGATCCAAAAATACGAATCCTTGTCCCCTGCACCAGCCTCTCAGCCACGCATTCATCAGCTCTATGCTCCTATTCCTACTTTCACTAGCACTTGACCCTGGTAGTTGTCCAGAAATTACTACCTTTGAGGACCCACCTTTCAACCTCCTACTTGGTCTCCCACAATTATCTCTGCAGAGCCTCATACCTTTCCCAGCCTATGTCATCGGTACCGACATGCACAATGGCCTCCTGCTAGTCACTGTCCCCTTTCAAAATATTCTGCACCCTCTCCGAGACATTATTGACCCTGGCACCAGGAAGCCATCACACCATCCTGATGTCTCATTGACAGCCACAGAAACATCTATCTGTAGCCCCAGGCCAGAGAATCCCCTATTATAATCAATTGCTTGATATATCCATCATTATAGACAAGCCAATCTTGGTACCAGAAACTTGGCTATCCATGTTTTTCACCCTGAGAGGCCATCCCTCCCTACCGCATCTTAAACGACATACCTGTTTGAGATGGGGATAACCACAGGAGACTACTGTACTACCTGGCTACCCTTTCTACCATTTCTATTGGTCAGCCATCTACCTGATTGTATCTGCAGTATCTCCACCTTCCTGAAACTGCCATCCATCACACCCTCTTTGCTCTTTTAAACACCTCTTTGCCTCTAACTGCTGCACCAACTGATCCATGCAGTCTGATAGGGCTCGCAATCAAACTCATTTCCGGCAAACATAATCTCCCGGAACATTCAAGATCTCCCTGATCTCCCACGACAGGCAGGAAGAGCACATCACTTTACTGAGGGCCATTTTTGCCCCTTTTTAGCTTTCTATCCATCCAGAAATTACCTAAAATTAAACACAACACACCTTGCGCAAAAATGCAGCATTAGCTCAGCCTTGCTGTTCACAAACACCAGTCTGGCATAACTTAATACCAATCCTTAATATTAAATGTCAATCAAGGGTCAGAACTCAGTACAAGCATAATGAAAAAAATTGCCCTCACCTTACTACCATTATAGATCTTTCAAAAAAATTAAGATTTATAAGTTTTATTAGTCTTAAAATCACACACTTAGTTGATCAGTCTCAAAAACCACAGGTCCACCTCTTCTGCAGTTTCAGGCAGTGATTTTGTTTTGAAATCACTGACACATCTACAGCTACACCTCAAGCTGGATATTAGATCGCCCAAGTCAGCTATGAAACTGCACAGCTTGATTGTTATTTCAGTGAAACCAGATATCCAGAGACCTGGTGCAATTCCACAGTCTGACTACACTTGTTAGCTTCTTCATAAAAAGCTGATCTCCCAGACTCATGCAATCCTTCAGTTGCCAACAGTGCTCCATGGCCACTGTCCCGAAACTAAATCTCTTCCCCCCTTTTAAAAGTATTGTTGTTGCTTATCCATTTTTTTTTAAAAGTTACAAAAACAATGCAAAACTTATAAAAACAGCAGTTACTGCTCCAAGGGAAGTGGGTAAATCCAACTGAGTGCTGAAAAAAAACCTCAAAACCGAGGCAGCTCTCACAACCACATTACATGTGGTGCAGTGATAGCAAGAACTGCAGATGCTGGAGTCTGAGATAACACAGTGTGGAGCTGGAGGAGCACAGCAGGCCAGGCAGCATCACAGGAGCAAGAAAGCTGGGGTCAGGACCCTTCTTCAGACATATGGTACTCATTTTTTTTACAAATCAGCTCTCCAGCATTTTCTCATTTTGTTTCAGGACCCCAGCGTCCACAGTTTGTTATCTTTATTCTTTTCCATTGAGTCTATTGTTGCTGTTTCTCCTGAATGTCACTTCTCAGTCAAATGTTACTTCGATGTCAAGAGCATTCACTTTACCTTGGGAGTTCAGCTCTTTTGTCCATATTTGATCTGAAACGGCAATGGAATCAGGAGCTGAGCGACCCTAGCAGAACCTAGGCTGAGTCGGTGAGCAGGTTATTGCTGGCCCAGTGTTGGGGGCATTTTCCAACAAGTAGCTGATGATCTGCTTGGCCTGTATTCATCCAGCTCTACACTTTGTTAGCTCGGATTCTCCAGCATCTGCAGTTCCTATTATCGATTATCTAGATTAGGCTGTTTAACACCTGGATTTCATTGCTCCTTATGTGTAGGAAATGCCAGGGCAGTTTTCCATCTTGCCAAGGCAATGCTATTGTTGTAGATGTATGGCCACTGATGATTTGTTTTTAAAAATGCCTACTATAAGGAAGCAGGCTATTCAACCCATCGAGTTCTCACTGACCCTCCAAATTACATCCTACCCAGACCCACCCCTATCCCTGTAAACCCTACATTTCCCATGGTTAACTCACCTACCTGCATATCCCTGGACATTACAGGCAATTTACCATGGCCAACCCACCCATCTGTGGGAGGAAACTGGAGCACCCGGAGGAAACCCCCACCGGCACAAGGAGAACGTGCAAACTCTCACAGACAGTTGTCCGACGCTGGAATCGAACGTGGGCCCCTGTTGCAGTGTGGCCGCAGTGCGAACTACTGAGCCACCGTGCCACCCTCAAACATCAGCTGGCTCTGGAGCACAAATCCTTTCATCACGGCCCACAGCATTTTCAATATCCTGTGTCCTCAGGCATTTCACATGGACTGAATCGAATTGGATGAAAACTGGTATCAGTATTACTGTGAATATCAGGAGGAGGTTAAATTTGATCATCCCTTTGTCACCTCTGGCCGAACGTTATTGCAGATACTCTAACCTTATCTATTGCTCTGATGTGCTGGGCTTTCCCATTGTTGAAGATGGTGATACTTTCAGAGTGTCTTCCTCCAGTGAGTTAGTTACTCCCCATCATGATTCATGGGTCAGGAGCTTTTGGAAGCAGTAGCTCTGACCATCACTTGCTGTTGACGCTGTACGGCACACAGGTAGAACTGTGCAGCAGTGTTGCCAGGTTAATGCCTCATTTTTAGATTTGCCTGGCACAGCTATTGCTCCTGCACTCTCCATTGAGCAAGGCCAGTCCATTGGCTTGATGGTAAATGGTAGACTGTGGGATATGCTAGACCATGAGGTGGCGGATTGTGCTGGCATACAATTCAGCTACTGATGATGGCCCACAGCCATGGATGCCCAGACTTGAGTATCTAGAGCTGTTTGAAACCTACCCCTTACAGCACAGTGGTAGCACTACACAACACAGTGGAGGTTATTCTCACTGTGAAGTTGGGAATTTGCCTCATAGTGGTCACTCCTATCAATAATGCCATTGACAGATAAACTAGTGTCAGGTGGAGTGTGAGGTTGTATGTTTCTCCCTCACCTCTCACACCTGTCCCAATCCATCAGCTACGCCCTTCGCAGCTTGCCTTCTCAGTTAATTTAAGCTCAACTAATTGCCATGGTGGGGTTTAACTTCATTTTTCCTGGAGGATTAGACTGTGTCTGAGCGTCACTCCAATGTAATTACCACAATGCCAGCACCTCCCTCAAAAGAAGTTCTCCACCCAGGGTACATTCTCTGAGTCCTTGCCACCCTCAGAGATTCTTTCAAGTGGTGTTCAACATTCATTAGCTGAGGTGGGGCGTGGGGGGGTGCTGTAGCACTCGATAATCGGTACCAGGGTTCCTTGCCCAAGTTTGACCTGATTACTTGAGACCTCAAGGTGCTTGCGAAGATTTGCAGCTCAGGATGTGGATGAGGTTGTTGGCTTGCTGGCCAAGCTGGCTGGTTTTCATTCAGACATTTCATCACCATGCTAGGTAACACCATCTGTGCAGCCTCCGATGAAGCAGCATTGTCCTACTCCGCTTGGTGTTAACATGATCCGGTCTGTTAAGTAGGGTTATCTCATTTCTGGTTCTGTTCTGCTGGGTTTGTATTTGGGGAAACTGGCCATCAGAATACATGGACACAAGCTGACAGCAAAACGAACTTTCCCTTGTCTCAGCGCACTTGGATAAGGGAGGCCATCAATTTACCTGGGACAACGTGGCCATCCTAGCTCAACCCAACCACAGACATGCTCGGGAATTCCTAGAGGCCTAGTTTTCAACCTGTAATGCAAACAACAAACATGTAGAATTAGTTCCATATGATCTGATGAAGGGTTGCCGGACTTGAAACATTAACTTTCACTTTACCTTCAAATATTTTTCTTTTCCAGAAACTTTGTTTTGGTTCCTGATATGGAATTATACCCCATATACAAACCCATGCAGCACAGAACCAGGAATGACACAATCCAGCTTAGCAGACCAGATCATATAAACAACCAGCAAAGTAGAACATCACTTCATAGGAGGCCGGACTGATGTTACCTAGCATGGTGATGAAACGTCTGTACGATAACCAGCCAGCTCAACGAGCACGGCAATAGCTTTGTGAGCGCTCCAGTCAATGTTTCTCAGCACATATCCAAACTGATTACAGACCTTCCTACTATCACTTGTGGTTGGATCGTCTTGTCAGTGGGACAGGATACATACAAGAATGGCAATGGTACATTTTTCAATCAGCTACAACTCCATGGATCTAACTGTGTCAGTCAGTTGCTTGACTCACCCTTTGAAGAGATCTCCTAGTTTTATCACAAGCTCCCTGTTGTTACTGAGGAGGACTGGCAAGACTGAGGGATAGCGAGAACTGCAGAGGCTGGAGTCAGAGTCAACATATTGTCAACAGCAGGTCAGGCAGCATCAGAGGAGCAGGAAAGTTGGCGTTTCAGGTTGGGAGTCTTTATCATGTTCTGATAAGCCTGGATGTGCCGCTTTCATTTCCAGTGCCAGGTCTAATCTGGGTTATCCGAAGGTGCTTTTCTGCACTTTGCTAGGCCATTTCAGGGGACACTGAAGAGTCAACCACATCACTGTGGGCCCAGAGTCATATGCATGACGGACCAGGGAGAGATGACAGATTTCCTTCTCTGTAAATGAGTTGTGTTCTTACATTCATCGTCACCAATACTGAGAATGGCATTAAATTCCACATCTTAATTTTTGAATTTAAACTCAATTAATTTCCATAATGGGATTTAACTTCACGTTTCCTGGAGAATTAGACTGAATCTGAGCATTACTCCAGTGGGATTATCACAATGCCAACACCTCCTTCAAAATTCAATCTCTTTTTAATTCCTACCATAGTCGTATCCTTCAATCTCTTGAACCTTCAGCCTTAAAACCCTTCTGATACTAGTTACAATTCTACTGGAATTTTTCAAGAATGTAACGAGTAGAGTTCATGAGGTTTATTTGGACTTTCAGAAGATTTTCGATAAAGTCCCACATGAGACAGTATCAGAGAAAGTTAAAGCAGATGGGATTGGTGACAGTGCACAAACATAGATAGGGAACTGGTTGGTGAAAATAAAAACAAACTGTACGAATAAATAGATATTTTTCCGAGTGGTAGACAGTGAATATTTGGATACAGCAGGTATCAGTGTTTGGACCCCAGTTTTTTTTTTCCTTTATTCATTCATGGGATGAGGATGTCACTGGCTAGGCAGCATTTATTGCCCATCCCGCAGTTAAGAGTCAACCACATTGCTGTGGGTCTGGAGTCACACATAGGCGAGATCAGGTAAGGATAGCAGTTTCCTTCCCTAAAGGACATTGGTGAACCAGATAGGTTTTTCCCCAACAATTGGTTCATAGTCACCATTAGATTCTTAATTCCAGATATTTATCGAATTCAAATTCCACCATCTGCCATGATGGGATTCGAAGTCAGGTCCCCAGAACATTATCAGGATCTCTGGATTAACTGTCCAGTGATAATGCCACTAGGCCATTGCCTACTCTAAGTACTCGCAAACATGTCACTGATTTCAATAAGGGAGCAGACAACAAAAAGATGGATGAGAGGGTACTCTGTGAGAAGGATACAAAGATGCTTCAGTGTGATTCAGACTGTGAGTGGGTGGGCAAATGCATGGCAGATGAAGTATAATGTGAATAAAGGTGAGGCTATCAATTTTGGTAGCAAGGACAGGGACGCAGATGATTTCCTGCTTGCCAATAGATGGAGAAAGGGAGAAGTGCAATGAGGTCTCAATGGCCCCGTGCACCAGCCACTGAAGGTAAGCATGCAGGTGCAGCAGGCGGTGAGGAAGGGAAATGGTTCGTTAGCTGTCAAAGCGTGAAGGTTGCAGACAAAAGCAGAGATGTCTTGTTGCAATTATACAGGGTCTTGGTGAGACCATGCATGGAATACTGTCCTGGAGCAAGCTCAAAGAGCAGAATGCCCTACTCTGGCTCTAATTTTCAATGCTTTCCATGTTTCTATGTCCCTACAGATGCACGAAGCAAATCCGCCTCTTGTGCTCTTAGAATTCCCTTCGTAAACCTTTAGCTTAAGATGTTCCTTATGCTTTGGTTACCTGTCCTCCTGTCTACGTGGCTCCGTGTCAAATGTTGTTTATTATGCTCCTGAGAAGCAGACTGGAATGCTCCAGTACACATGTAAATACAAGCTGTTGTTCAATTTTCAACTTGGAATGAGCTGGCAAGATGGGTTATGGAAATCACCAGATTTTCTCCACTATTGAAACAATGGTGTCTGTAGTTGATTGATAACATCAGGTGTCATTTTGAAATATTAAACATTTACACATTCTAATCAGTGTCTCCTGAGTCTTTGGGAAATGGAAAGCAGGTAAAAAAGCTCCAATTCTAAAGTTTACTCTGAGGAATCTTTTAAGTAATGTGTTTGGCTACCCCTATCGAAAATGTAAACAAGGCATGACTGAGGTAAAGATTACATGGCTACGTCTAGTACATTATGCACAGTTGCATGTCCAAACATCGGGCTGGTTGCTCGAGCTGCTCAGAGACATTCAGCAGGCTGGATGCCTGCGCGGAGCAGGTCAGTTGTTGGCTTGGGGTGGGGTGCGTGGTCAGTGGCTAACGAACCCAGTCAGATCACATATGGAAGTCCTCGTACTGATCTACTGCAGGCCCTTGATAGAAAGACTGTAATGTTTATCTTTCTAACTTAATTTCTTATGTTTCTAAGTTATACTACCAAGAGGTAACGTAACTTTTTTCCTTTATCTCTCTATTTTGTGTCTAAGATTTGTGCCTAATATGGTAGCACATGGTGCGATATTGTAAATGTTTCACTGTAGTCCTGTACTGCCGATAATAAAACAAATTCTAATTCTAATTCTGACATCATCCTTTCTCATTAAAATAGTTGTGGGCATTATCATTTGTCTTCCAGCAATGATCAATAAAGAAAATAATCATTCATTAACAAAATCGTGATATTTCTGGTCTGTCCGATTTTCATCAGTCTTGTTCCAGCCATAGTGAAAATGGATTATCAATAATCAATATTTTATTTGACTTTAATCGTGAAGCTTTCATAAGGAAGTAATGGATTTGCTGTGATGACCTGCCAAACCCAAGCTACCAACATGGAATATATAAAACTAGCTGCCTTGGAATTTCAATTTTAATCAAGGGGTGTGGAAAATTAATGAAGCATTTGCATTTTTTTAATTCACACTTATAAGATGACTGCACATATCGAGACATGAAAAGTTCCCCACAACCAGTCTGAAATGAAAAATGATACAGATTCTCGAATCCACAAAGGGCATCTGAGTGACAGCCTTTTGGGTTAAAAGAGAAAGAAAGTAGCATGGACTGATAATGGTAAGGATACTGGGAGCTCTATTCTCTCTTGCCTTCTCAGTCCCAGTTTAAATCTCAGAAACCAGTGCCAGTGAGAAAACAACTGGAAAATAAAATCAGCATTTGCCAAGAGGGTTTAGAGGCATATAGGCCAAATGCTGTGAATGGGATCAGATTAATTTAGGATATCTGGTTGGCATGGACAAGTTGGGTCGAAGGGTCTATTTCCATGCTGTCTATCTCAATGACTCTAAGACTCAAGATCTTATATATCTCTGCTACTACTAAAGAAAAACGAGAGTAGGCTGAATAGTCAGACTTAAATCTTTCTATTTCCATATCTCAAATGACTTAAGATCTGCAACTTTATATTTATGTCTATATTTGATACTCATTCACTACACTACATTTTTTGATGTGCTACAGGTGATAAAACTCCACAGTCTTTCACTTAAGAAAACCTTTGAATTATCTCCACTTCTTGAAGATGAAATCATGTTTGACAAATTTATGAGAATTCTATGAGGGGGTAACAAGGCAGGAGAGATGAAGGGGAAGCAGTGGACGTAACGTATTTAAATTTTCAGAAGACGGCCGACAAGATTCTATACATCAGGCAACTTAATAAGTACGAAACAAACAAAAAGAGAATATGCTGGAGGAAGTCAGCAGGTCTGGCATCAATGGTTGAGAGAAGTAAGGGTTAATGTTTTGTGTCCAGCGGCCCTGAATCAAGGGAGTTCTGGTGGACGAAATCTAGTAATAACAATAGTCTCAGCTGCCACTTCTTTTAAGACCCGAGGTCAAAGTCCACCAAGACTGACCCACAATTCCAACAACTTGCTCAGCACAGCTTATCTGGTGATTGTGATTTTCCTGAGTTCCTAATACTATTCCATTCCCTGGCTTATTACTGTTTCTGTTATGTTATCTACATCTTCTGTAACAAAGACAGGTTGAAAATATCTTTGTCGAGCTGGAGGAACATAGCAGGCCAGGCAGCATCGAAGGAGCAGGAAAGCTAATGTTTCAGGTCAGGACCCTTCTTCTGTAGAAGCTTTCCTGCTCCTCTGATGCTGCCTGGCCTGCTATGCTCCTCCAGCTCCACACTATGTTATCTCTGATTCCAGCATCGGCAGTTCTTACTATCTCTGAAAATACCTTTTCAGTTTTTCTGCCAGTTCTTTTATTCCATTATTAAATCACAAGTCTCACTTTCAATAGGACCCACACTCACTTTGTTAACCCTCGGTGTCTTCAAATGTTTTTAAATGTTCTTACTATTTGCTTTCATATTTCAAAGAACAGTACAGCACAGAAACAGGAACAGGAGCAATACACATCCTTCCAACCACCTTCCTGCAAAAATTCTATCCCTTATTCCCAATTCCCTCGCCTCCGCCGCATCTGCTCCCAGGATGAGGCATTCCACTCCCGCACATCCCAGATGTCCTCGTTCTTCAAGGGCCGCAACATCCCCCCCCCCCCCCCCCCCCCCCCCCGCAGTGGTCGAGAACACCCTTGACCGTGTCTCCCGCATTTCCCGCACCTCACCCCTCACACCCCACCCTCGCAATAACCGCCCTAAGAGAATCCGCCTCATCCTCACATACCACCCCACCAACCTCCGGATATAACGCATCATCCTCCGACACTTCCGCCATCTACAATCTGACCCCACCACCAAAGACATTTTTCTCACCCCACCCTTGTCTGCTTTCCGGAGAGACCACTCTCTCCGTGACTCCCTTGTCCGCTCCACACTGCACTCCAACCCCACCACACCCAGCACCTTCCCCTGCAACCGCAGGAAATGCTACACTTGCCCCCACACCTCCTCCCTCACCCCTATCCCAGGCCCCAAGATGACATTCCACATTAAGCAGATGCTCACCTGCACATCTGCCAATGTGGTATACTGTATCCATTGTACCCGGTGTGGCTTCCTCTACATTGGGAAAACCAAGCAGAGATTTGGGGGTAATAAAATGTGAGGCTGGATGAACACAGCAGGCCAAGCAGCATCTCTGATGAAGAGAGCTCTCTGATGAAGGGTCCAGGCCCGAAACGTCAGCTTTTGTGGTCCTGAGATGCTGCTTGGCCTGCTGTGTTCATCCAGCCTCACATTTTATTATCTTGGAATTCTCCAGCATCTGCAGTTCCCATTATCTCAGAGACTTGGGGGCTGTTTTACAGAACACCTCCGCTCGGTTCGCAGTAAACAACTGCACCTCCCAGTCGCAAACCATTTCAACGCTCCCTCCCATTCCTCAGATGACATGTCCATCTTGGGCCTCCTGCAGTGCCATAATGATGCTACCTATAAGTTGCAGGAACAGCAACTCATATTCCGCTTGGGAACCCTGCAGTCCAATGGTATCAATGTGGATTTCACAAGCTTCAAAATCTCCCCTCCCCCACAGCATCCCAAAACCAGCCCAGCTCATCCCCGCCTCCCTAACCTGTTCTTCCTCTCACCTATCCCCTCCTCCCACCTCAAGCTGCACCTCCATTTCTTACTTACTAACCTCATCCCACCCCCTTGACCTGTCCGTCCTCCCCGGATTGACCTATCCCCTGCCTACTTCGCTACCCATACTCTCCTCTCCACCTATGTTCTCCTCTATCCATCTTCAGTCCGCCTCCCCCTCTCTCCCCATTTATTTCAGAACCCACTCCCCCTCCTCCTTTTCTGATGAAGGCTCTAGGCCCGAAACGTCAGCTTTTGTGCTCCTGACATGCTGCTTGGCCTGCTGTGTTCATCCAGATTCACACTTTGTTATCTTGGATTCTCCACCATCTGCAGTTCCCATTATCTCTGATCACAGGAACAGGCCCAGCAGGCCACAAAGACAGTGCCAACACTGTGCCTTTCTAAACTAAAAACATTTTACTTTTACAGTGTCTGTATCCCTCTATTTACTGCCTATTCATAATTTTGTCAAGTTACCCCTTAAATGTTTTTATTGTGTTCGCCTCCACTACTTCTTCTAACAGCACATTCCATCCACTTTGCACACTCTATATAAAAAACGTGCCTCTTGCAAATCCTTTAAACTTATTCCCACTTGCCTTAAACCTATGTTCCCTAGGAACTGACATTTCTCTCCTGGGAAAACAACTCCAACCATACATTCTACTCATGCTTCTTATAATTTTGTAAGTTTCCGTCAGTCACCCCTTCAATGTTCAAGCGAAAACAAAACCAATTTCTCCTCACAGCTAATTCTCTCCAAACCAGGCAACATCCTTGTAAATCATTTATATACCCTTTTCAAAGTTTCCACATCTTACTGGTAATATGGCAGCCAGAACTGTGCATAAGATTTTCCTCTCCTCCTCTAATTCTTGTAGTTATTTAATTTTAAACACCCAGTCTCATCCTCTGACCTGCTATTTTACAACTTTACTTTAATCAATCTGTTCAAAACACACAATTACATACCTGAGGGAGCAAGTAGGACTTGAACACAGATCCTCTGCTTCATAGAAACCGAAAGGACTGCGGATGATGTAAATCAGGAACAAAAGCAGAAGTTGCTGGAAAAGCTCAGCAGGTCTGGCAGCATCTGTGAAGGAAAAATCAGAGTTAATGTTTCAGGTCCAGTGACCCTTGGGGGTCTTTGCATAATTTGATGCTTTTTCTTTTGATTTGATCCTATTCTTAATATTTCGAGTTAACCATGAGTGGTGAGTCCATCTCTTCAAATTTTTATTACTTGTTGAATTCAATTTATTCTGAAATGTCCCCTTTAATATTTTCCACAGCACCTCTATCTTATCCTTTAATCGAGTTTATCAATTCAGTTTAATCAGTTCTGCTTTCATGCCCTCATTATTACTTTATTTAATTTTTTTGAACTGCCTCAGACTCACTGCTCTCTCCTTCAAATGGAATATATAATTCAAGGATATTATGGTCGCTATTACCTTGGGCATCTTCACTAAGAGATCATTAATTATTCCTATTTCATGGCAGAACACTAAGTCTCATAGAGCCTGCTCTCTGGCTCGCTTTGGAACATGCTCTTCTTAGAAACTATTCTGCAAACACTCTATGAACTTTGCAACTAGGCCATCTATTGTCACGTGACATTTCCAGTCAATATGTGGATGCAAATGTCCCAGGATTATTGCTGTGCCTTTCCATCGAGCTCACATTATTTCTTCCTCAAAACTCCACCTCACTCTGTGATTACAATACTTCACTGCCACAAGTGTCGTTTTGACTTCACCATGTTTCATTTCTAGCCAAGCTGTTTCCATATCTTGTTTTACTGAACTTAGGGTCATTTCTGTCTATTGTGCTAATGATGTCATTAACCGACAGAACCATCCTTCCATTTTTTCCCTAAGCGTTCTGTACCCTTCATGATTCAGCTCTCAATGAACATCATCCTATAGCCACGTCTCTCTAATAGCAACCCAGATTGCATTTGTTCATTAATGGAGTGTTCATTTATAAATACCTCCTTCACAAAGTCAGATCAGCTCGAGGAGCTCCTTGGGATAGATATTTTCCTAGTCAACTTGTTCAGAAATGTTATTATATTTTTCTGGAGCAGATAGTACTGGAACCCACATGCCCTCGCTCAGAAATAGGAGCACTACCATTGCACCACAAGAGCTCATACTCAGGAGTTTTTTTTTTATTTCTTATGTCTCTCCAGTTTGAGGATAGTGCCACAACCACTGCCGTGGGTCTGCTTTATTATTTCTTTCCCTGGGTCTTCTTCATCTAAATTTTTCCCCATATCACCTATGGTTATATATACTTTTTTTTCTGTACACAATGAGGCAGAAAATAGAAGACACCGATGTGCATAGGCTTTATGACATACTTCCACAGGATAGTCTCCTTGGTCCAATCATCTTCAGCTGCTACATTACTGACCTTACCTCAGTCATAAGGTCAGAAGTGTGAGTGATAATGGGAACTGCAGATGCTGGAGAATCCAAGATAATAAAATGTGAGGCTGGATGAACACAGCAGGCCCAGCAGCATCTCAGGAGCACAAAAGCTGACGTTTCAGGCCTAGAGCCTTCATCAGAGAGGGGGATGGGGTGAGGGAACTGGAATAAATAGGGAGAGAGGGGGAGGCAGACCGAAGATGGAGAGAAAAGAAGATAGGTGGAGAGGAGAGTGTAGGTGGGGAGGTAGGGAGGGGATCCTGGTTTGCTCTCCACCTTCCCCTCTCTCCCTATTTATTCCAGAACTCTCACCCCATCCCCCTATCTGATGAAGGGTCTAGGCCCGAAACATCAGCTTTTTTGCTCCTGAGATGCTGCTGGGCCTGCTGTGTTCATCCAGCCTCACATTTTATTATCTTGGATTCTCCAGCATCTGCAGTTCCCATTATCACTGATACAATTTTAACCTCACTGCAAAGCCTCTTCCAGGGACGCCTAACCTGAAGAAGTTACCCTCCGAACCAACCTCAGGGAATCACTCTCCCACTGCAACTCTCTTGTAATCTCTTCAGCCTTGAAACTGCTCGACCATGTCCTGAAGCAAACCAGGATCCCCCCCCTACCTCCCCACCTATACTCTCCTCTCCACCTATCTTCTTTTCTCTCCATCTTCGGTCCGCCTCCCCCTCTCTCCCTATTTATTCCAGAACCCTCACCCCATCCCCCTCTCTGATGAAGGGTCTAGGCCCGAAACGTCAGCTTTTGTGCTCCTGAGATGCTGTTGGGCCTGCTGTGTTCATCCAGCCTCACATTTTATTATCTTAGGTCAGAAGTGTAGATGTGTGTTGATAATTTGACAATTCTCAGCACCATTTGGGATTCCTCCAATACTGAAGCAGTTCATGCCAAACACAGCAGTACCTGGACAATATGTAGCTTTGAATTGACACAAGCTATGAAGATCAACATACCATTTGCCTTCTCTACCACCTGCTGCACCCGCACATTTACTTCCAGCTATTGGTGCATGAAAACACAGGTCTCATTGTACCTTCCCCATTTTCCAATCTATTACCATTCAGATAATAATCTGCCTTGCTGCTTTGCTACCAAAGTGATAACTTCAGATTTATCTACATGCATTTTCTAAATCACTAAACTTATCCAACTCACACTTGAAGCATCCCTGTATCCACCCTGCAGTTCACCATCCCACTCAGCTTTTTCTTGCCTGCAAACGTAGAGACCTTACACTTAGTTCCCTCATTCTGAATCATTAATGTATATATTGTGAATAGCTGAGATCCAAGCACCAATTCCTGCAGTACATCAGTGACCACCTCTTACAAAAATAACCGTTTATTCCTACTCATTTCCTATCTACCAAACAGTTCTCTATCTATGCCAGCACAAAGGATAACCGAATCCTTTAATTTTGTAGGCTTATCTTTTATCAAAACTCTTCTGGAAGTCCAAGCCCCCTGATTCATTCTATTAGTTACATCCTTGAAACATTCCAGTAGGTTTCTCAAGCATGATTTTCTTTCCATAAATCCAAAATGCTAACTATGTCTGATCCTGTCTCTGTTTTCCAAGTGCTCTGCTGTTAAATCTTTCTTAATGGATTCCAGCTTTGTTCCCGCTATCGATGTCAGGCTAACTGATCTACAATCCCCTGTTTCCTCTCTATCTCCTTTTTACAAAACTCTGGGGTTACTTTAGCTACCCTACAGCTTGACATCATTGTACCTTATCCCTTACCCACTTAGCATCGATATATGTGGCATCTGATCCCTACCTACTTGGCACCCTGTCTCGCCTGACACTCTACCCACAGAACTTTAACCTCATACTTACCTTAGGTACTTATCCCATTTGACTGCATCTGTCAAAGTGGCTGTGTGTGGCATTTGGCCTTTAAGTTTTTGAATATAGCAACGGACCGGAAATAGGACACAGTCTGCCTCCCCGCAAAAGCTCTGTGCCACAAGAGAGAGATTTGGAATCTCCTGTCAGAAATGCGGAACACTCTCATTTGGCAATCTGCATGAAATGCCTTTGAAAGTCCAACCTATTGTTTATCTTTTTGTTGTGGGGATAAGCATAATTAGAACCATTAGTAAAGGATATTCACCAAGAAATTCCAGGAGGAATTTGGAAGAAATGTCTTTGCATTGCAAGCACTGGGGATGAGAACACCACAGGGGAACAGTTGAAATGTTTCAAATTGATGCACTTGAGAGGAAGCTTAAAAGAAGCATTTCGGAGAGAAGGGAATATGATGGTACACTTCGGTGCAAAACGGTGGGACAAGACACAGCATAGTCTAGTTGGGTATGGCCTATTACTGTGCCTTGCCTCCTTTGTAATGCAGCAAAAAGATGAAAAACCTTTCAAACAATGATTCAAGAAATATTTGAGAACAAACTTTAACCACTCACTTCACAATCTGAGTAATATTTTAGCATTTCATCAATTCCATTACTGCACTCTGACCCTCAGGAACTGCTGTCTTCAATTCTATTCCTGAGAATAACTAGTTTTGCTCATTTTTACATTATTTGTAGGCAAATATTAATTTCTAAGTTATGTTTTCCTATCGGTCAAATTAAACTCAATATGCTCTACTGGTTTTCACCAGGCAACCATCCTGGTACATGGAGTGCCGGGCTGTGTCTCTGTCTTCCTCGTTCCAGCACTCATATCTAGTGATGCTCATGAGACAGTAAATCTACCTAAGTAATGGAATCCCTCCAGCCTTAAAAGGGAATCCAGAACTGGAGGAATATGGAGAAACACAATACCAGAGATACAATGCTGCAGAAATGATACATGGCAATAGCAGTAACATTAATCTGGGTTGCTATAGCAGCACAAAGGTAGCATTAGCCCCCAAAACTGCCTTCCTCAAGCCTGCTCAAAACATAATGAACACCAAAGCCAAAGAGAGAAGTAAAGCCAGTGTTGTGAGGAGGCGTATGTGGTGAAGAAATGCGAGATTTATGAAAGAAATCAGATTTTTTGTTAAATTCATTTACAGGATGAGGGTGTCACTGGCTAGGCCAGCATTTATTTCCCATCCCTAATTGCGCAGAGGGCCGTTAAGAGTCAGCCATATTGCTGTGGGTCTGGAGTCACATATAGGCCAGACCAGGTAGGGATGGAAGTTTCCTTCCCCAAAGAACATTAGTGAACAAGATGAGTTTTTCCCCAATCAACAATAGATTCATAATCATCATTAGATTTGTAATTCCAAGTTTTTTTTAATGAATTCAAAATCCTCCACCAACTATGGCAGGTTTAGAATCTGGATCCCCAGGACATCAGATGGGCCTTTATATTGATTGTCAAGTGATAGTGTCACTAGGCCATTGCCTCATCTATCACCATATGTGATATAATATTGTGCATTTATCATATCATACAATGCATGACGACCATAACTGGATGAAAGAACTGCTGTCAATGGTGCGGTGAACATATAACATCTGCAGTCAATATCTAAATATGTTTTCGTACTTTTCTCTTTATTCAGTCATGGGATGTGGATGTTTCCCAGCCAGGCCAGAATTTGTTGTCTATCTCTAATTACCCAGAATGCAGTTAAACATTGACAATATTGATATGGATCTGGAGTGACATGATGGTGAGGTTGGAACCCAGAGTGAGTAAGACCAGCTGATTTCCTTCCCTTAACGGACATTGGCGCACCTGATGTGGTTTTAACAATAATGGACAGTAATTACCTGGTCACCATTGGTCTACCTTGTTGAAGATTTTCACCAAATTTGAACTGCGCCAACTGGTGTGGTGGGATTCACACTCCTGGAATAAGCCTGGCTTTCTAGATAACTAGCCAAGTCACATTACCAGTTGTGCCTAATCAAGAGCTATGAGTGCAAGATTTGTAACATGCATGCTTGTATGAGTCTTTGTATTTACACCCCTATGTGGGGGTATCTTGGTTTTATGACATTAACGGTGCTACATAAATTCACATTATTGCAAGAGTTGGAGGTAAGAATGACTGCCTTGACATTAAAGCGACATTTGACCAGCTCTAAAGAAAGGTCACTGGACCTAAAACTTTAACTCTGATTTCTCTCACCAGATGTTGCCAGACCTGCTGAGCTTTTCCAACAACTCCTGTTTTTGCACAGCAATCAAATAATTATCTGCTTTCCTACTTAGCTCCCAAAGTGAATAACCTCATATTTATCTACATTAACTGCATCTGCCACGTATTTGCCTGTTGGAATCACACTGCAACACCTCTGCATCCTCCTCGCAGCTCACCCTTCCACCCAGCTTGGTGTCATCTGCAAGTTTTGAGAAATCACATTCAATTCTCTCATCTAAATAATTAATATATAGCGGATTTTGAGAAGATTTGTAGCTCAGGTTGAGGTTCTGGATGTGAGTTTGTTCGCTGAGCTGGAAGGTTAGTTTTCAGACGTTTCGTCACCATTCTAGGTAACATCATCAGTGAGCCTCCAACGAAGCCAGGCTTCGTCGGACGCTCACTGATGATGTTACCTAGAATGGTGATGAAACGTCTGAAAACTAACCTTCCAGCTCAGCGAGCAAACTCACTTCCATAATTAATATATGTTGGGAATAGCTGGGATATATCGCCATTCCTCCATTGTTGCTGGGTCAAAACCCTAGAACTCCGTCCCTAACAGCACTCTGGGTCTACGCCGTGGACTGCAATGCTTCATGGAGGCAGTTCACTTCCATCTTTTTCAAGTTGTGCCTAACTCGAACAGGCAATAAGTTATGGCCTCGCCTATGATGCCCACATCCTGTGAATGGATTAGCAATATAGTGTGTTTATGTGCATGAATCTGTGTATAAATTTTTGTGAGGTCCATAGAGTCAATAGAGTCATACAACATGGAAAGAGGCCCTTTGGCCCAACTTATCCATGCCAACCAGGTTTCCCAATCTAAACTTGTTCCACTTGCCAGCATTTGGCCCTTATCCCTCAAACAGTCCCTATCCATGTACTTGTCCAAATGTCTTTTAGATGTTGTAATTGTACCAGCCTCAACCACTTCCTCTGGCAGCTTATTCCATACACACACCACCAACTGCATGAAAAAGCTGCCTGTCAGTTTCCTTTTAAATCTTTCCCCTCTCACTTTAGCCCTATGCCCTCTAGTTTTGATCGCCCTTACCCTGGGGGAACGACCTTTGCTATTCACCTTGTGATTTTATAAACCTCTATAAGTTCATCCCTCAATCTCGTATGCTCCACGTAAAAATGTCCCAACCTGGAAATCAAAAAAATCCTTCAATGTAAAGCAAATTAGTGGAATTGTGGCTCAGTGGTTAGCAGCACCAAAGATCCTGTTTGGATGCCTGTGTGGAATTTGCACATTCTCCCTGTGTCTGTGTGGGTTTCATCAGGGTGCTCTTGTTTCTCCCCTCAGTCCAAACGTGTGCAGTTTAGTTGGATTGGTCATGGCCTCCAGGAATGATCACGCTGTGGGGGTTAGCCATGGGAAATGTAGGGTTAAAGGGATAGAGTATGGATGGCCTTTGGAGGGGCAATGTGGATTCGATGGGCTGAATGGCCTGCTTCCAGTTTGTAGGAATCTTATGATTCATCCTCTGTCAATTTATCTTAATGTGAAGTGAATATCTTTGTAGGAGAATCTCATTTGAATAAGAGAGTCAATTGTGTGCATGTCCTGCTAATAATGGTTGAATATTTGAATGAAAGATAACAAAGTGTGGAGCTGGATGAACACAGCAGGCCAAGCAGCATCTCAGGAGCACAAAAGCTGACGTTTCGGGCCTAGACCCTTCATCAGAGAGGGGGATGGGGAGAGAGAACTGGAATAAATAGGGAGTGAGGGGGAGGCAGACCGAAGATGGAGAGAAAACAAGATAGGTAGAGAGGAGAGTATGGGTGAGGAGGTAGGGAGCGGATAGATCAGTTCAGACAAGATGGACAGGTCAAGGAGGCGGGATGAGGTGGTAGGTAGGAAATGGAGATGCGGCTTGAGGTGGGAGGAAGGGATGGGTGAGAGGAAGAACAGGTTAGGGAAGCAGAGACAGGCTGGGCTGGTTTTGGGATGTAGTGGGGGAGGAGGGGACGAGCTGGGCTGGTTTTGTGATGCAGTGGGGGGAGGGAAGAACTGGGCTGGGTTTGGGATGCAGTGGGTGGGAGGGGAGATTTTGAAGCTGGTGAAGTCCACATTGATACCATTGGGCTGCAGGGTTCCCAAGTGGAATATGAGTTGCTGTTCCTGCAACCTTCGGGTGGCATCATTGTGGCACTGCAGGAGGCCCATGATGGACATGTCATCTAAAGAATGGGAGGGGGAGTGGAAATGGTTTGCGACTGGGAGGTGCAGTTGTTTGTTGCGAACCGAGCGGAGGTGTTCTGCAAAGCGGCCGACAAGCCTCCGCTTGGTTTCCCCAATGTAGAGGAAGCCACACCGGGTACAATGGATACAATATACCACATTGGCAGATGTGCAGGTGAACATCTGCTTGATATGGAAGGTCATCTTGGGGCCTGGGATAGGGGTGAGGGAGGAGGTGTGGGGGCAAGTGTAGCACTTCCTGCGGTTGCAGGGGAAGGTGCCGGGTGTGGTGGGGTTGGAGGGGAGTGTGGAGCAGACAAAGGAGTCACACAGAGAGTAGGAATTGTGCCAATTTCTCCACCTCCCTAACCTGTTCTTCCTCTCACCCATCCCTTCCTCCCACCCCAAGCCGCACCTCCATTTCATTCCTACCACCTCATCCCGCCTCCTTAACCTGTCCATCTTCCCTGGACTGATCTATCCCTTCCCTACCTCCTCACCTATATTCTCCTCTCTACCTATTTTGTTTTCTCTCCATCTTCGGTCCACCTCCCCGGCACTCCCTATTTATTCCAGTTCCCTCTCCCCATCCCCCTCTCTAGGCCTGAAACGTCAGCTTTTGTGCTCCCGAGATGCTGCTTGGCCTGCTGTGTTCATCCAGCTCCACACTTGGTTATCTTGGATTCTCCAGCATCTGCAGTTCCCATTATCACGAATATTGGAATGAAGTTTTGTTTTAAAGTTTTACCCATGATGAAACGGTGAGCCAAAAATGTATGCCCGGTGTGCAGCTGTGGTTAAATCCAGCAAATTCACATCAGAGTCAGACGGTTGTAGGTTCAAATCCCAGTCCAGGGTTCAACTACAGGCTTTCACTCCCAGTGCGGTACAAAGGGAGGGCTACATAGTCAGAGATGTTGAATTTCACATGCAACATTAAACTGCAATCTCAAGCCAGCATCAGAAGTCCCAGCCGAAGATTGGTACCATCTATACTTCTTGCTGCAACAGGAGGGCAGCCAACGTAATCATCCCCCCCACCCTGGTTATACTCCCTTCCAACCTCTTTCATCAGGATCAATAAAACACTGAAGCCTCTCCAACTCAGCAAGATGTCAACCCATGGAAAGCTTTGGAGTACTGGGTTAACGTCAGAAAGGTACATGATGTTGGTACAATAACATCAGACTTACATGAGTAGGCAAAATGGTTTGGAAGGGAGTAGAAACTTTAACATCGTGTGAAAAGATAATTTGTATAAAGATTGAGTTGTCAATAAGATTTGATTTGATTTGGTTGGATTTGATTTATTCTTGCCCCATGTACAGAGATACAGTGAAAATTATTCTTTTGCCTGCTATCCAGGCAAATCCTACCTTACGTAGGTACATCAGGGTAATGAAACGTAATGCAGAACATAGTGTTACAGCTTAGGGAAGGTGCAAAGAAAGATCAACTCTAATATATGAGAGGTCCATTCATGAGCCTGGTAACAGCGGGGAAGAAGCTGTTCAGTACGTGTTTTCAAACTTTTGTATATTTTGCCTGACAGAAGGGGGTGGAACAGACTATAACTGGGGTGGAAGGGGTCTTTAATGATGTTGGTTGCTTTCCCTAAGCAGCAGGAACTGTGGACAGAGTCAGTGGAAGGAAGGCTGGTTTGCATGATGGACTGTAATTCCTTGCAGTCTTGGGCAGAGCAGTTGCCATGCTAGACCCCAGTGCCTGAAACATCAGCCTTCCTGTTCCTCTGATGCTGCTTGGCCTACTGTGTTCACCCAGCTCCACACCTTGTTATCCGTGAAGAATGGCCATTTATTTTTAAGGAGCCTTGCTGGTACTTTGTAAAACCACCAGGGGGAATGCCCACAGGAGAGAAAAGGGGAAGAGAATTATATGTTAAAGAACTGATTTTAGTTCTATGACCCTTTGATCTTTTACTTACAAAATCTGTGTCTGATGCCATCTCTCTCTCTCACTGAAGAAGGAGTATGACTCTGAAAGTTTCTGTTTTCAAACAAACCTGTTGGACTATAACCCAGTTTTGTGTGATTTTTGACCGAAAGATCAATCATTTATTGATTCTGATAACAAGACAACACATATTTCTGGATAAAATGCTTGTTGTAATCTATTCTGTCTGATTCATGTTGACATATTTTGCAGAGCCTGAGGTTTTTTTTGTTATAAACACACATACACACACACACACACATATTGCTGTACAAGTTTCTTGTAAGGAGAACCTTATTTCCCTCCTACCTTGGCTCTTCACTTTTGTTCTTAGATTTGTGCAAAGAATTCAAAGGCATTAAATATTTACCCAGCACTGTCTTTCTCACCCTGAGGAATCTCATTAAATTGAGTAAAGTTGTTTTGCCTTTAATAAAGCTAAAGGGCTTAAAGAGGAGAATGTTAATGCGGGCATCAGAGAGACAGTGCAGGTGTCTGGCCAATTTTAGACAAAATAAGTTGTTGGCTGAATAAAAGAAACTACGCAAACATGGAATTACAGAGAAAGATTATATTATACACAACATCAAGCCAATTCTGCCTGATACTTCCAAATGAGAGTCGACTGATGTTCAGTGAAATGTCACAAATCTTTATGGCTTCAGCCATTCGCACAAGAAACAAAGACAATGCAAAAAGCAGGATTCCAATTATCAATTCAAGTGATTAAAGTGAACCAAAGCATGCATCTCTCTTGCAAGTTTCTTACATGCCTGAAAACAAAAGATAGTGTGGGTAAACAGATTCAGACAGTAGGAGGCAGAGTGAATACAATGATGAACTGCCAACTGGGGGATTCAATGGCCTAGTGGTGTTATTGCCAAACTGTTAATCCAGAGGACTCCCAATAACATTCTGGGGACCCAGGTTCTAATCCAGCCTTGACAGATGGTGGAATGTGAGGCTGGATGAACACAGCAGGCCCAGCAGCATCTCAGGAGCACAAAAGCTGACAATTCGGGCCTAGACCCTTCATCAGAGAGAGGGATGGGGTGAGGGAACTGGAACAAATAGGGAGAGAGGGGGAGGCGGACCGAAGGTGGAGAGAAAAGAAGATAGGTGGAGAGAGTATAGGTGGGGAGGTAGGGAGGGGATAGGTCAGTCCAGGGAAGACAGACGGGTCAAGGAAGTGGTATGAGGTTAGTAGGTAGATGGGGGTGCGGCTTGGGGTGGGAGGAAGGGATGGGTGAGAGGAAGATACAGGTTAGGGAGGCAGAGACAGGTTGGACTGGTTTTGGGATGCAGTGGGTGGAGGGGAAGAGCTGGGCTGGTTGTGCGGTGCAGTGGGGGGAGGGGTCAAACTGGGCTGGTTTTGGGATGCGGTGGGGGAAGGGGAGATTTTGAAGCTGGTGAAGTCCACATTGATAGCATTGGGCTGCAGGGTTCCCAAGCGGAATATGAGTTGCTGTTCCTGCAACCTTCGGGTGGCATCATTCTGGCACTGCAGGAGGCCCATGATGGACATGTCATCTAAAGAATGGGAGGGGGAGTGAAAATGGTTTGTGACTGGGAGGTGCAGTCATGGGCCTCCTGCAGTGCCACAATGATGCCACCCGAAGGTTGCAGGAACAGCAACTCATATTCCGCTTGGGAACCCTGCAGCCCAATGCTATCAATGTGGACTTCACCAGCTTCAAAATCTCCCCTTCCCCCAAAGCATCCCTAAACCAGCACAGTTCGTCCCCTCCCCCCACTGCATCACACAACCAGCCCAGCTCTTCCCCTCCACCCACTGCATCCCAAAACCAGTCCAACCTGTCTCTGCCTCCCTAACCTGTTCTTCCTCTCACCCATCCCTTCCTCCCACCCCAAGCCGCACCCCCATCTCCTACCTACTAACCTCATCCCAACTCCTTGACCTGTCCGTCTTCCCTGGACTGACCTATACCCTCCCTACCTCCCCACCTATACTCTCCTCTCCACCTATCTTCTTTTCTCTCCATCTTCGGTCCGCCTCCCCCTCTCTCCCTATTTATTCCAGAACCCTCACCCCATCCCCCTCTCTGATGAAGGGTCTAGACCCGAAACGTCAGCTTTTGTGCTCCTGAGATGCTGCTTGGCCTGCTGTGTTCATCCAGCCTCACATTTCATTATCTTGGATTCTCCAGCATCTGCAGTTCCCATTATCATTGGCAGATGGTGGACTTTGATTTCATTAAAATACTTGGAATTAAGAATCTAATGATGACCATGGATCCATTGAAACCCATCTGGTTCACTAATGCCTTTTCAGGAAGGAATCTGCCATCCTTACCTGGTCTGGCCTACATTTGACTCCAGACCCACAGCAATGTGCCCTCTGGGCAATTAGGGGTGGACGATAAATGCTGCCTACTCAGTGATGCCAACATTCTATTAATGAATAAAGGAATCTGCAGCACCACACAGAGACAATGTAGTCAAAAAAACATTCCAGGCATCAGCAACAATGGCCCATGCTTACAAAGTGCTTTGAACATCCCATGCTACTTCACTGGCACATCTATCAAACAGACTTTGAAAACTGAGACGAAGAAGGAGGATTTAGAACAGAAGGCCTAGTGTTTTGTCATAGCAGGAGCATCATGAAGGAAGAGAGATGGGAGAGAGGCTATGGGAGTTAGGGACGGAATTCCAGAACATTGGGCTGTGGATTGGGTTGGAGGGTGGGACACTAGAGTTGCAAAGGAGTCCAAAGAAGCTAGTGGTGTGGGGATGCGGAGCTCCCAGAGAGTTGCAGCAAAAGAGGAGAGTATGTAGATAAGGAGACACCATAGATTGATTTGGACACCAGGATGAAAATTGGGGAAACTAAGAGCCCAAATAGGACAGCCTTGTTTTTAAGCTCACTTGTGAATGTGGGCATTACCGGCTGTACCAACATTTATTGCCCACCTCTAGTGGCCACTGAAAAGCTGGTGGTGAACCTTCTTGAAGCACACTGCAGTCCATGTGCTGTGGGTTAACCCACAATGTCCTAAGGGAGGGAGTTCCAGGAATTTTGACCCAGTGACAGTGAAGGAATTGTGATGTATTTCCAAGTCAGGGTGGTGAGTGGATGGGAGGGGAACTTGCCGGCATTGGAGCTCCTACGTATCTGCTCCCTTTGTCTTTCTAGATGGAGATGGTTATGAGTTTGGAAGACAGTTGTCCAAGGATGCTTGGTGAATTTCTGTGGTGCAACTTGTAGACAGTACACGCTGCTGCTGCTGAGCGTTGGTGGAGGAGGGAGTGGATGCTTGTGGATGGGGTGCCAATCAAGCGGGCTGCTTTGCCCTGGATGGTGTCAAGCTTCTTGGCGCCTGTTAGAGCTGCACTCATCCCGGCAAGTTGTCCCATTCTTGTGGGTGAGCAAGAAGGAGACATATCCTCCAGGAAGGCACCAAACTCACAGTGAGACTCTGTCGGATGGGCGGAGAACAGAATAACAATTTATGGTCATTTGTACTCTTACATGAAAAATGCAGTGAGAAGTTTTACGAGTCACCCCATGATGGCATCAATGTCAGAAGTCATGCATAATAAAAAAAAATGCAAAATTAAGACAAAGTTCATCACAGATAAGTTAATGGCTCCTGGGCTCAGGGAAAGCCAGTTTTGGAATGATAGAATACCATGAAGATGTAGCCAGGACGAGACCAGCAAGCCGGGCTGCTGGTATACAGGGCCGGAGGCCTCTGCCAAAGAAGACGGCCATGACAGGCCGAGGAAATCACTCCTGCATAAGACTGCCTGCCGGGCTGCTGGGATGCCTGGATGCTGGAGACGAGGATGACCTCCACACAGACACAAGACCTCCATGACGGGACAAGACCACCATCCTGAGTTGAGACCGCCACATCAGGGCACCACCGCACTGGGCCGAGATCGCCTTTCTCCTCCTTCAGGCTCCTGGGCCTAGCTACAGACCTGGAACCTAGCCTGTGGGTTTGTGGTGGGGGCTAGTGGTGGAGTCAGTCTGGAACTTGACACAGCCAAAGTGTTGGAGGATGCGCAAAAACCCTCAACAAATCCAACTCTCCAACTCCTCAAGCACAACCTGCTGAGTCTGCGGTTCATATATTGGGCCAGTTGGTCGAATTAGACTGTCATCGAACTGAAGTGGGAATCCTCATTCCCAATGGTCTGGCTGGGAGGAAGGTAGGCCAACGAGGGAAAGAATGAATAACAAAAAAAATCGCAAACTAACATGGGAAATTAAATGGCACTGAAAACATCTTGCATGTTTTTAGAAATGTCCTCAACGATCAGAGGTGTTAAGAATGAAGTCACACATCCCGATTAAGGAAACACAGTTGATCATTGAGAATATAATAAAATGTGAGGCTGGATGAACACAGCAGGCCAAGCAGCATCTCAGGAGCACAAAAGCTGACGTTTCGGGCCTAGACCCTTCATCAGAGAGGGGGATGGGGGGAGGGAACTGGAATAAATAGGGAGAGAGGGGGAGGCGGACCGAAGATGGAGAGTAAAGAAGATAGGTGGAGAGGGTGTAGGTGGGGAGGTAGGGAGGGGATAGGTCAGTCCAGGGAAGACGGACAGGTCAAGGAGGTGGGATGAGGTTAGTAGGTAGCTGGGGGTGCGGCTTGGGGTGGGAGGAAGGGATGGGTGAGAGGAAGAACCGGTTAGGGAGGCAGAGACAGGTTGGACTGGTTTTGGGATGCAGTGGGTGGGGGGGAAGAGCTGGGCTGGTTGTGTGGTGCAGTGGGGGGAGGGGATGAACTGGGCTGGTTTAGGGATGCAGTGGGGGAAGGGGAGATTTTGAAACTGGTGAAGTCCACATTGATACCATATGGCTGCAGGGTTCCCAGGCGGAATATGAGTTGCTGTTCCTGCAACCTTCGGGTGGCATCATTGTGGCAGTGCAGGAGGCCCATGATGGACATGTCATCAAGAGAATGGGAGGGGGAGTGGAAATGGTTTGCGACTGGGAGGTGCAGTTGTTTGTTGCGAACTGAGCGGAGGTGTTCTGCAAAGCGGTCCCCAAGCCTCCGCTTGGTTTCCCCAATGTAGAGAAAGCCGCACCGGGTACAGTGGATGCAGTATACCACATTGGCAGATGTGCAGGTGAACCTCTGCTTAATGTGGAATGTCATCTTGGGGCCTGGGATGGGGGTGAGGGAGGAGGTGTGGGGACAAGTGTAGCATTTCCTGCGGTTGCAGGGGAAGGTGCCGGGTGTGGTGGGGTTGGAGGGCAGTGTGGAGCGAACAAGGGAGTCACGGAGAGAGTGGTCTCTCCGGAAAGCAGACAGGGGTGGGGATGGAAAAATGTCTTGGGTGGTGGGGTCGGATTGTAAATGGCGGAAGTGTCGGAGGATAATGCGTTGTATCCGGAGGTTGGTAGGGTGGTGTGTGAGAACGAGGGGGATCCTCTTGGGGCGGTTGTGGCGGGGGCGGGGTGTGAGGGATGTGTCGCGGGAAATGCGGGAGACGCGGTCAAGGGCGTTCTCAATCACCGTGGGGGGGAAGTTGCGGTCCTTAAAGAACTTGGACATCTGGGATGTGCGGGAGTGGAATGTCTTATCGTGGGAGCAGATGCGGCGGAGGCGGAGGAATTGGGAATAGGGGATGGAATTTTTGCAGGAGGGTGGGTGGGAGGAGGTGTATTCTAGGTAGCTGTGGGAGTCGGTGGGCTTGAAATGGACATCAGTTACAAGCTGGTTGCCTGAGATGGAGACTGAGAGGTCCAGGAAGGTGAGGGATGTGCTGGAGATGGCCCAGGTGAACTGAAGGTTGGGGTGGAAGGTGTTGGTGAAGTGGATGAACTGTTCGAGCTCCTCTGGGGAGCAAGAGGCGGCGCCGATACAGTCATCAATGTACCGGAGGAAGAGGTGGGGTTTGGGGCCTGTGTAGGTGCGGAAGATGGACTGTTCCACGTAACCTACAAAGAGGCAGGCATAGCTGGGGCCCATGCGGGTGCCCATGGCCACCCCCTTAGTCTGTAGGAAGTGGGAGGAGTCAAAAGAGAAGTTGTTGAGTGTGAGGACGAGTTCCGCTAGGCGGATGAGAGTGTCGGTGGAGGGGGCCTGGTCGGGCCTGCGGGACAGGAAGAAGCGGAGGGCCTTGAGGCCATCTCCATGCGGAATGCAGGTGTACAGGGACTGGACGTCCATGGTGAATATGAGGTGTTGGGGGCCAGGGAATTGGAAGTCCTGGAGGAGGTGGAGGGCGTGGGTGGTGTCACGGACATAGGTGGGGAGTTCCTGGACCAAAGGGGAGAAAATGGAGTCCAGATAGGTGGAGATGAGTTCGGTGGGGCAGGAGCAGGCTGAGACGATGGGTCGACCAGGGCAGGTCGGTCTGGTCTGCCTGCCCTGGTCGACCCATCGTCTCAGCCTGCTCCTGCCCCACCGAACTCATCTCCACCTATCTGGACTCCATTTTCTCCCCTTTGGTCCAGGAACTCCCCACCTATGTCCGTGACACCACCCACGCCCTCCACCTCCTCCAGGACTTCCAATTCCCTGGCCCCCAACACCTCATATTCACCATGGACGTCCAGTCCCTGTACACCTGCATTCCGCATGGAGATGGCCTCAAGGCCCTCCGCTTCTTCCTGTCCCGCAGGCCCGACCAGGCCCCCTCCACCGACACTCTCATCCGCCTAGCGGAACTCGTCCTCACACTCAACAACTTCTCTTTTGACTCCTCCCACTTCCTACAGACTAAGGGGGCGGCCATGGGCACCCGCATGGGCCCCAGCTATGCCTGCCTCTTTGTAGGTTACGTGGAACAGTCCATCTTCCGCACCTACACAGGCCCCAAACCCCACCTCTTCCTCCGGTACATTGATGACTGTATCGGCGCCGCCTCTTGCTCCCCAGAGGAGCTCGAACAGTTCATCCACTTCACCAACACCTTCCACCCCAACCTTCAGTTCACCTGGGCCATCTCCAGCACATCCCTTACCTTCCTGGACCTCTCAGTCTCCATCTCAGGCAACCAGCTTGTAACTGATGTCCATTTCAAGCCCACCGACTCCCACAGCTACCTAGAATACACCTCCTCCCACCCACCCTCCTGCAAAAATTCCATCCCCTATTCCCAATTCCTCCGCCTCCGCCGCATCTGCTCCCACGATAAGACATTCCACTCCCGCACATCCCAGATGTCCAAGTTCTTTAAGGACCGCAACTTCCCCCCCACGGTGATTGAGAACGCCCTTGACCGCGTCTCCCGCATTTCCCGCGACACATCCCTCACACCCCGCCCCCGCCACAACCGCCCAAAGAGGATCCCCCTCGTTCTCACACACCACCCTACCAACCTCCGGATACAACGCATTATCCTCCGACACTTCCGCCATTTACAATCCGACCCCACCACCCAAGACATTTTTCCATCCCCACCCCTGTCTGCTTTCCGGAGAGACCACTCTCTCCGTGACTCCCCCCATCCCCCTCTCTGATGAAGGGTCTAGGCCCGAAACGTCAGCTTTTGTGCTCCTGAGATGCTGCTTGGCCTGCTGTGTTCATCCAGCCTCACATTTTATTATCTTGGAATCTCCAGCATCTGCAGTTCCCATTATCTCTGATCATTGAGAAGGTATGCAGAACAATAGACAGGCTGCGGAGGTCAGCCAGGCACAGAAACTATAGCAATCAGCCTTTGAAGGAAATAATGTCTTCCAGAAAGCTGTGAATAAATGTGATGAAATGGCCAAAACAGAAAGCAGATAGACTTTTGCTCTTGTCAATGTACATCCATGTGGCCCAATAAAGCAGCCACTTAAACGGGTCATTAAAATTCTCAGCACAGCATTCTGAAAACGAAGCTTGTCACTTAATAATTTTGTTAATTTCACAAGGTGCTAACCGTCACTGCAGAGAGGAAACGGCAGAGTGGTTATCTAGGCAACACTTGAGGGCCACTGATTTGAATCCCACAGCGAACTGATGCGCTGAAATTTTAAAAAGCTGGAATAAAATGTCTCACCATGACCATTATTGCGCTTAAAAACGCCACCTGGATCCCTAATGCCATTTAGCAGATTTTGTTCCCACTTTCCCTGGTCCATCGGGTTTACTCTGGATATCCATAATCCAAGACAGTTCTAACAATGTAACATACCCAATGTCCTTTGTGAAAGCAAAGTACACTGCAGAGGCAGAGACAGGTTGGACCGGTTTTGGGATGCGGTGGATGGAGGGGAAGAGCTGGGCTGGTTGTGTGGTGGAGTGGGGGGAGGGGACGAACTGGGCTGGTTTAGGGATGCGGTGGGGGAAGGGGAGATTTTGAAGCTGGTGAAGTCCACATTGATACCATTAGGCTGCAGGGTTCCCAAGCGGAATATGAGTTGCTGTTCCTGCAACCTTCGGGTGGCATCATTGTGGCATTGCAGGAGGCCCATGATGGACATGTCATCTAAAGAATGGGAGGGGGAGTGGAAATGGTTTGTGACTGGGAGGTGCAGTTGTTTGTTGCGAACCGAGTGGAGGTGTTCTGCAAAGCGGTCCCCAAGCCTCCGCTTGGTTTCCCCAATGTAGAGGAAGCCACACCGGGTACAGTGGATGCAGTATGCCTCCTCCCACCCACCCTCCTGCAAAAATTCCATCCCCTATTCCCAATTCCTCCACCGCATCTGCTCCCACGGTAAGTCATTCCACTCCCGCACATCCCAGATGTCCAAGTTCTTCAAGGACCACAACTTTGCCCCCACAGTGATCGAGAACACCCTTGACCGCGTCTCCCGCATTTCCCGCAACACATCCCTCACACCCCGCCCCCGCCACAACCGCCCAAAGAGGATCCCCCTCGTTCTCACACACCACCCCACCAACCTCCGGATACAACGCATCATCCTCCGACACTTCCGCCATCTACAATCCGACCCCACCACCCAAGACATTTTTCCATCCCCATCCCTGTCTGCTTTCCGGAGAGACCACTCTCTCCGTGACTCCCTTGTTCGCTCCACACTGCCCTCCAACCCCACCACACCCGGCACCTTCCCCTGCAACCGCAGGAAATGCTACACTTGCCCCCACACCTCCTCCCTCACCCCTATCCCAGGCCCCAAGATGACATTCCACATTAAGCAGACGTTCACCTGCACATCTGCCAATGTGGTATACTGCATCAACTGTACCCGGTGTGGCTTCCTCTACACTGGGGAAACCAAGCGGAGGCTTGGGGACCGCTTTGCAGAACACCTCCGCTCAGTTCGCAACAAACAACTGCACCTCCCAGCCGCAAACTATTTCCACACCCCATCCCATTCTTTAGATGACATGTCCATCATGGGCCTCCTGCAGTGCCACAATGATGCCACCCGAAGGTTGCAGGAACAGCAACTCATATTCCGCTTGGGAACCCTGCAGCCCAATGCTATCAATGTGGACTTCACCAGCTTCAAAATCTCCCCTTCCCCCACCGCATCCCTAAACCAGCCCAGTTCGTCCCCTCCCCGCACTGCACCACACAACCAGCCCAACTCTTCCCCCCCACCCACTGCATCCCAAAACCAGTCCAACCTGTCTCTGCCTCCCTAACCTGTTCTTCCTCTCACCCATCCCTTCCTCCCACCCCAAGCCGCACCCCCATCTCCTACCTACTAACCTCATCCCACCTCCTTGACCTGTCCATCTTCCCTGGACTGACCTATCCCCTCCCTACCTCCCCACCTATACTCTCTCCACCTATCTTCTTTTCTCTCCATCTTCGGTCCGCCTCCCCCTCTCTCCCTATTTATTCCAGAACCCTCACCCCATCCCTCTCTCTGATGAAGGGTCTAGGCCCAAAAAGTCAGCTTTTGTGATCCTGAGATGCTGCTTGGCCTGCTGTGTTCATCCAGCCTCACACTTTATTACCTCTGGCATTTAATGTGCTTTGACAAAAAGCTTAGCATGCACTCATTGTTGACCTCTTTCATGTCACCCAATCAACTTAGGATATTTACACATCTCAATCCCATGACAATCACAAATCAGCAGGTAAATAGCCCATATAATCACATCTGATTCACTGTGTCTGTTTTGAACAGAGCTTCAGCTTGTTCAGAGCTACTCTGTCAATCCGGTCCGTTGCTGGTGAGCTGCAAGGCTTTAACCTAAACACAAACACATTCCTCATGCCTAAAACAAACACTTTGAAAATTAGTCATCTTTCCAATTATTAGGTATTGCCAAGTTTCATCAATTTTCTCCTTCTTCTTTCATTCATTTAACTTCATTTTGGCTAACCTTAGGGCGAGGCAATGGCCGAGCGGCATTATCGCTGGACTGTTAATCTAGAGACTCAGATAATATTTGAGGGACCCGGGTTTGAATGCTACCACGGCAGCTGATGGAATTTGAATTCAATAAAATATCTGGAATTAAGAATCTAATGATGACTGTGAATCCATTGTCAATTGTCAGGAAAAACCCATCTGGTTCTCTAATATAGGCATAACAGAGGAGCTAAGCACAGAGGTAGGCCATTTGGCCCCTTGAGCCTGCTTTCCAGTTGCACCACTGTGAATCCAGCCACTATTTGAGCTCCAAAACCTTTCACAGCTGGAGAAACTTCCTACATGTGTTCAGCTAGACCCATGACACTGCATGGACATTCCACACAGCCGAGCTGCCCTGCCATATATTAAGCCTACTTTCATGTTTACTTTGGAATAAAGATGAGAAAGTGGAAGGAAAAATTACTCACCATTCATCTGCAATAAATATAGCTCTATCTTTAACTATTTATGTTAGGACCTTTCTCTAACGTGCGCCTCTATATGTCGCTGTATGCCTGCCTTGGGGCCCTTCATTAGAGTGCTCATACGAGTGCTGTTGACTGTCTGACTTGGAGTCTGCACTCACCCCCTCTTCCAAGTATTGCTGACTGCCTATAGTGGGGGTGTCTCTTGCCTGCTCCTCTCCTGGACCTTGTAGTCTGATGTTCACAATCTGGATAACAGCTGATTGAAGTAACAGCAATTTGTCAGCTACAACTGTATCTGTTGCACTAGTGTCTATTTTAACTCTGTTGTAAAGCCTTTCACTTCCAGTGTAACCATCCAGAAACTTTGGATGCCTTCCTGGATTTCTCATAAGAAAGTAGTCTTTTTCTTCCTGGCCTTCATCTGCAATCTCCAGGACATTTCTTCAGCTGGGGGTAGTTAATCTGTAGAACTCATTGCTGCAAGGCTGTGGAGGACAAGTCAATGGATGCATGTAAGACTGAGATAGATACATTCTCAATTAGCAAGGGGGCAAAGGTACATTCAGTCCATAGAGTGCATACTGACCCTCCAAAAATGCATCCTACCCAGACCCACCATCCCTACCATAACCCTTTAACCATGCATTTCCCATGGCTGGTCTATCCAGCCTGCACATCTTTGAACTGTGGGAGAAAGTCGGAGCACCGAGAGATGGCCCACACAGACACAGGGAGGATGTACAAATTCTGCATAGACAGTCACCCAAGGCTGGAATCAAACCCAAGCCCCTGGCACTGTGAGGTAGCAGTGTTAACCACTGAGCCACTGTGCCACCCTACTCGAGATGCCAAACATGATTTTCAGAACTCTTTTCTCCTTCTTGTCTGTCATTTCACCTCTAAAATAAAATTGCACACATTGTTTGCCATGTTGTAATTCAGTAAATGTCAATAGCTGCTGTTCAATCCAAAACTAAGTGCTTGCCTTCATTTCTCATTGCAGATCTTAATATATTTTAGAAGTAGAGTGCAGTGTTTATTTATTTTTTTTATTGTCTCTTCTTCTCTCTCCTTTTTTTAACCCCTATTTAACTTTTGATTCCCTATATTTTTCTCAGTTCCTGCTCTTTTAAGAATTCTAGTCTTATCATAGTGGATTTATGCCTTTGGGTGGCATTTGCACCAAATAAGGAGATTGTTCATTTACAGGAAGAAAATGATGGAACTGGCAGATATTTGGACACAGGTAAGTCTTATTAAGTGTAAAAAGAATTTTTTTTTAAATATTTAAACACTGTAATTTTTTTTCTAAGAATAGCTTGGAATTAAGCTTCTATGATCACTTAAAATTGCATTTTTGAAAATAAAAGTCAAATTGGTAGCCCTCTCTTATTTGTTATTTTAAAGAGACAGAGAGATCCAGAGTGCTCACTGCCTTTCACTATAAGTCTGTCATTTTCAGTTTTGCTTGCACTTGCAACTTCAGCCTTTCATTTTTAAGAAAGGCAGATGCAGAAATTTATTGTACCTGGAAATAATTTACATTTCAATCAAAAAGAAATGAGCTGTCTTCTTTGTGGTTAATGGCCCAACGACAGAGCTATACAGCTGTCTCCACTCACAAAAACTGAGGCTGCTGATGGACAGGTTCTCTGATGTCCCAAGCTGTGGTCCAACTAATCTTCAATTAGTTTTCCAAATATCTACCACCACGACATAGAAGTCCTTTTATTGTCAGCAACCACTAGTAACCACAATGTGATTTTGTCTCCAGAAGAGTATTTTACTTGATGTTCATGTCATCCCTCATGAAGTAAGAAACCAAAGATAGCTTTTTGTGGTATCGAAAAATCTGACAAATATTTCTTACAGCTAACTGTGATGTATTAACCTTCCCAGGCACCTAAATATCTGCTAATACTAGGTTAATAGGTTATAACAGAGCAGGGTGATTTCAGTAGTGCGGAATGCAGCAATTGATCCCAGGTAAAGCAGAAGATCTTCAAACACCCCAATCATGTGCTATGAATTATTGATGATATCATGAGTATATCTCTTAACACCAGACAGATGTACTGAACACGGGGCATAACACAACACATGCTGGTAGCTACAAGGAGGAGTAAAAATGTGGGGACTGTAAGAATAACATGTACAGACAACTTCCTCACCACCCACCACCTCTCACTCTCACCACCTATCCCAACCATTGGTAACAACGACACCACACCCCTAACTCTGGCTCACACACTCCTGCCCGCCTTCACCATCACTTCTGGTTTCATGTTTGAAATGTTCCTTATTTAAGTTTTTAAGAGTTGGTTATTCCGGCCCCCTCAGTGAATTGCTCTTGCAAAGGGCTAGCACAGATGAGATGGGCCAAATGGCCCCCTCATGCACTGTAATCATTCTATAATATTACGATTGACTCTGCCAGCAATCATATACAGAGAAAACACCACCTGGGTGATAGACCGGTTGGCGAAAACATCAGCTGACTACCTCTAACATTTCTCAATGGCCAACTCAATTCTTCCTCATTGCAGGTTTACTGACCTTGACAACAATTGCCAACCCTAAGGTTTACAACCTCTGCCTGGGACAGGAACCTACCACTGAATGATCCAAGCCAATAACACACACTTTGAGGAGTACCTGTCCCTTAAAACATAAATTGCACTTGGGGAAAACTGTAAGGAGTCATTAATCAGGATATCAGTTTGTGTTTCCCTATGTGACATTATTATGGCTTTAGGAGCTGTATTTTGTTTTTTCTTTAATGATGAGAAGTTCTGACAGAGGAGCCAAGCAGCCTGCTCAGAGTCAGTAAAGTAAGCAGCTTGTGAAGCCTTGGTTTCTGTTTAAAGATGGAACAATAGAAACAGCCTGAATGGGTGGGGACAATCTCCCACAAATCCAGGATTTTTAGTTTTAGCTATCTGCAGTTTCTGATGTGTTGAAGCTGGATGTGAAAACTTTTATTCCTCTCTCTGTTACAGCTAAAAGCTGGGGTCTTCTTCCAGCTGCTAGAATTACATATCAGGCCATCTATTTTACTGAACTTGCCTTTGTCAAGGGTGTGTTGATGGGATGTTACTATGTTGGAACAGTTAATTAGTAGAAGTCAATATATATATTATTTTGTTAAGCATTTTGATAGAGTTACAGATAAGCCAACTCTGCTTTTATTTTTATTTTGTCTGTATTTTAAAATGTTGTGTATTATCTGACTCCAGCATCGGCAGTTCTTACCACCCCTGTAAAAGTAATGCATGTTTTGCTTAAAGTCAAGTAGTTTAACCAAACAAATTGTATCTGGAATGCAATGCCTTACACTTAGCTTTAAAATAAGTACAAGTTAGAGTCCAGGCAATTTCCTTAATATATTAGAACATAGAACAGTACAGCACAGAACAGGCCCTTCAGCGCATGATATTGTGCCGACCATTGATCCTCATGTATGCACCCTCAAATTTCTGTGACCATATGCATGTCCAGCAGTCTCTTAAATGACCCCAATGACCTTGCTTCCACAACTGCTGCTGGCCACGCATTCCATGCTCTCACAACTCTCTGTGTAAAGAACCCGCCTCTGACATCCCCTCGATACTTTCCTCCAACCAGCTTAAAACTATGACCCCTTGTGTTAGCCATTTCTGGCCTGGGAAATAGTCTCTGGCTATCAACTCTATCTATGCCTCTCATTATCTTGTATACCTCAATTAGGTCCCCTCTCCTCCTCCTTTTCTCCAATGAAAAAAGTCCGAGCTCAATCAACCTCTCTTCATAAGATAAGCCCTCCAGTCCAGGCAGCATCCTGGTAAACCTCCTCTGATCCCTCTCCAAAGCATCCACATCTTTCCTATAATAGGGCGACCAGAACTGGACGCAGTATTCCAAGTGCGGTCTAACCAAAGTTTTATAGAGCTGCAACAAGATCTCACCACTCTTAAACTCAATCCTCCTGTTAATGAAAGCCAAAACACCATATGCTTTCTTAACAACCCTGTCCACTTGGGTGGCCATTTTAAGGGATCTATATATCTGCACACCAAGATCCCTCTGTTCCTCCACACTGCCAAGAATCCTATCCTTAATCCTGTACTCAGCTTTCAAAATCGACCTTCCAAAATGCATCACCTCGCATTTATCCAGGTTGAACTCCATCTGCCACCTCTCAGCCCATCTCTGCATCCTGTCAATGTCCCGCTGCAGCCTACAACAGCCCTCTATACTGTCAATGACACCTCCAGCCTTTGTGTCGTCTGCAAACTTGCTGACCCATCTTTCAATCCCCTCATCCAAGTCATTAATAAAAATTACAAACAGTAGAGGCCCAAGGACAGAGCCCTGTGGAACATCACTCACCATTGACTTCCAGGCAGAATATTTTCCTTCTACTACCACTCGCCGCCTTCTGTTGGCCAGCCAATTCTGTATCCAGACAGCTAAGTTCCCCTGTATCCCATTCTTCCTGACCTTCTGAATGAGCCTACCATGGGGAACCTTATCAAATGCCTTGCTGAAGTCCATATACACCACATCAACAGCTCGACCCTCATCAACTTTTCTAGTCACATCCTCAAAGAACTCGATAAGGTTTGTGAGGCATGACCTGCCCCTCACAAAGCCGTGTTGACTGCATTTGATCAAGCCATGCTCTTCCAGATGGTCATAAATCCTATCCCTCAGAATCCTTTCTAACACCTTGCAGACGACAGACGTGAGACTTACTGGTCTGTAATTGCCGGGGATTTCCCTATTTCCTTTCTTGAAGAGAGGAATTACATTCGCCTCTCTCCAGTCCTCAGGTACGACTCCAGTGGAGAGCGAGGATGCAAAGATCCTCACAAGTGGTGAAGAAATTGTATTTCTCGCTTCCCAAAGCAGCCGAGGACAAATCTGGTCCAGGCCTGGCGACTTGTCAATCTTAATGTTTGACAAAATTTTCAGCACATCAGCTTCCTCTATCTCTATCCATTCCAGCATGCACACCTGCTCTTCAAAGGTTTCATTCACTACAAAGTTCGTTTCTTTCGTAAAGACAGAAGCAAAAAACTCATTTAGGGCTTCCCCTACCTCCTCAGACTCCACACACAAGTTCCCTATGCTTTCCCTGATCGGCCCTACTCTTTCTTTGACCATTCTCTTATTCCTCATGTAAGTGTAAAATGCCTTTGTGTTCTCCCTAATCCGTTCTGCCAAGCCTTTCTCGTGCCCCCTCCTGGCTCTCCTCAGACCATTTTTGAGCTCCTTCCTTGCCTGCATGTAATCCTCTCTAGCTGAACTTGACCCTAGCTTCCTCCACCTTATGTAAACTACCTTCTTCCTTTTCACAAGAAGCTCCGCCGCTCTCGTCATCCAAAGTTCCTTTATCTTACCCCTTCTTGCCTGTCTCAGAGGGACATATTTATTCATCACTCGCAACAACTGTTCCTTAAACAGTCTCCACATGTCTATAGTGCCTTTACCATGGAACAATTGCTCCCAGCCCATGCCTCCTAACTCATGTCTAATCGCATCATAGTTTCCTCTTCCCCAATTAAATATCCTCCCATTTTGCCTAATCCTCTCCTTCTCCATAGCTATGCAGAATGTGAGGCAGTTATGGTCACTATCACCAAAATGCTCTCCCACCACAAGATCTGATACCTGCCCCGGCTCGTTTCCGAGCACCAAGTCTAGAATGGCCTCTCCCCTTGTCGGCCTGTCAACGTACTGAGTTAGGAAACCCTCCTGAACACGCCTTACAAAAACAGCTCCATTCAAATCATCTGCTCGAAGGAGGTTCCAATCAATATTGGGAAAGTTAAAGTCACCCATTACAACAACCCTACTACGTCCACACTTTTCCAAAATCTGCCGACCTATGCTTTCTTCAATCTCCCTGCTGCTATTGGGGGGCCTGTAGTAAACCCCTAACGAAGTGACTACTCCCTTGCTGTTCCTAATTTCCACCCATACTGACTCAGTAGGCAGATCTTCCTCGACAGTGGAAGCTTCTGTAGCTGTGATACCCTCTCTGATTAGTAGTGCTACACTCCCTCCTCTTTTTCCCCCCTCCCTATTCTTTTTAAATGTTCTAAACCCTGGAACATCCAGCAACCATTCCTGCCCATGAGAAACCCATGTCTCTGTTATGGCCACAACATCATAGCACCAGGTACTGATCCATGCTCTAAGTTCATCACTTTTATTCCTGATACTCCTTGCATTAAAACAAACACACTTTAACCGATCCCTTGGCTCCTTCCCAGGAAAATCCTTCCCACTAGCTGGTCTACCTCTTGCTACTGCCTCACCTGCATCAACTCTCACCTCCGGTATACAGCTCAGGTTCCCACCCCCCTGCCATACTAGTTTAAACCCTCTCGAACTACTCGAGCAAACCTTCCACCCAGGACATTGGTCCCCTTCCAGTTCAGATGCAACCCGTCCTTCTTGTGCAGGTCCCACCTTCCCCAGAAGGCATCCCAATTATCTACATATCTGAAGCCCTCCCTCCTACACCAGCTGCGCAGCCACGTGTTCAGCTGCGCCCGCTCCCTGTTCCTCGCCTCGCTATATTTTGAGATGTTTTGATCTTGTCCATGACACCTAAAGCAGAGAGAAAATGGATTGTTAGCCCTCAAGGGGTCATCAAGAAATTTGTAAAAGAGGGCAGGAGTCAGAATAAAGGATTCAGAACAGCGAGGATTGGAAGCAACTAAGAAGGTGTTTGTGAATATTGCGCAAGGCCACACATTACAATTCATACTGGCTTTCAGGCAAAATTAGCAAGTTGAAAAAGAATCCGTTCTTCAGACTCAGAGACACACCACCACAAATTCCCTCACTTCATTATTGCTCTGAGAGAGTATTCTACCTCAAGCATTGACTAATTTATTGAATGACTACAAAATCACCCTGGTAGTCAATATAAAACGCTGTTTGATTAAGCTAGCCAGATTGAAATGGGGTTCATAAATCAGCTGGTTAACACAACACCGCAGGTATTTAAAGCTCTGTAAGGATACTTAAGGATTGTGTGCCCTCATTTGCATAAGAAATTATATTCTTGAGATACCCATTAAATCATTTGCTTCAAGTGATCATCATTGATGCAGTGCACAAGCAAATTCTGCTGAAAATATACGAAAACTTCTGTTAATTTCATGGGGACTTGGTAAAAAAACAGATTTGAATCAACTTGCACATGTTATTCCACACCTCTGGAATAGATGGGAATTCCTGGCTGTGAGGCAGGACACTACCACTGCACCACAAGAATGGTTAAGTGGTACATCGACAGGAATGTTCATTACAGAGGATAATATAGAATATATGGCACGGAAGTGCTCTTCTCTAGTCTTCTTTTTCTTTCCTTATCTACATGTACCACGCAAACCTTCAGTCCCTTTCCCTCTCTCTCTCTCCACTGCATTCTTCGTGTCTTTGGTCTGTTTAACTCTGTTGATCACAACATCATTGTGTAGAAAGGTATGGCCTGCTACAGCATGCATAAGTCGTTTTATTGTACCATACTGTTTTTAGTTTGATGAACTGATATGGGACCAGGAATAAGAAGTTTATTCTAGCACTTGTCCAGGACAAGCTCAAGTCTGAGTTTGTGGGTGAGATGTTGGCTCAGTGGTCAGCACTTGTGACCTCACAGCGCCAGAGACCTAGCTTCAATCCCAGCCTCGTGTAACTGTTCATATGGAGTTTGTGCATTTTCCCTGTGTCTGCTTGGGTTTCCTCCCACAGCCCAAAGATGTGCAGGTTAGGGTAGATTGGCCATTCTCAATTGCCTATAGAGTCCAGGGATGTGTATGTTGGGTGGATTACCCATGGGAAATACAAGGTTACAGGGATAGGATAGGGCAGGGATGGGAGTCTGAGTGCAATGCTTTTCTGAGAGTCAGTGTGCACTTGTTGGGCCAAATGTCCTGTTGACACACTTGTAGGGATTCTATCTGTTCCATTCTATGAAACCACACTGGCTCTCCTGTTTGGAGGTCTAGTAGGTTTTTTTTTACAGGCAACAACTATTGTAGACTAGCTTACCTTTTAGCTCTGTTAAATCTTTTAATTCTGAATTTTGTACCCAAGTGGGCGCCAGTTAAAGATGATTTTGTGCACTTTTCACTGTATTTATGTATTCCTACACATTACAAATAAATAAATCTGAATCTAATGCATGATTTCCAATCATGTTGAAGTTGTATCTGCAATCAGTAAGTGCAGATGATAGTCGATTGTTCCAGTTCAGAAGGTGCTAATAAATCAGATGAGATTGATATTTCCTTGATTTTATTTTTCAAATAATCTTTATGAGCTTCTTGCCAGCACTAGACCTGCTCCACGTAGGTGTTGGCATATACTGGAATGCATATATCATACATCATCTGTGTGGCATACAATATTTCTAGGACTTTGACATTGCCTCATTTCCTGTGATGACCTCTACTGTCTCATTAGCATATCATAATTGGTTGCAACCTATTACATAACGGTAACATTGTCATATTGTTGCCAGTTTGTAGGACTGCTCGCCCAATCAAAGAGATAACTGAGAGTTCTTGAACCTAAGGACTATCCCAGCTCAGGTGAGAGATTGAGAAGAATATTTCACAGGAGCTTCAGCTGATGCAGGATTTGAACCCACTCTGTTGGTACCATGGAAAACTGCCGCGTAGTTAATGGAGCTAACCAACAGTATTTACCCTATATGCTGAAACATACATTCTTTCAACAAATTGTTCACATTATGCAAACCCTGAGATGGTGAACAAGTTGTTTAGAGTTTAATATACAAGCTCTGACATTTCCAGATCGCCTTCCAGTAATGTCGGAAAAATCCCGGAGACCCCTCCGAGCCCCTTCAGCAGCCTAGTTTCTCCACATCTATTTCTATAATTAAATCCCTTCTGCTCTCCAGTGCACCCTCCGGACATAAAAACCTGCTTCAACATCTTGTACAAGATTTTAATTACCTCTCAGGAGGATACCTTCACCTGATAACACTGAGAGATGTTCTAAGATGGAACAGACCCACTGATGGAAACTCATTAACCACTCTGGGGAGTGCAGAGAGACATCAGAAATGTTTCCCAAAGCATTAAATCTCTACTTAACTCTTTCCGGCTTGTGGGAAAAAAAATCAGAACTCTTGAAAAGCTAGTGTAGAAGAGAATTCATTAATTTATTTGGCACAGCATTGATTTTTTTTCTCTCTGGAAAGGTATGGACAATTCTAGGGAGCCAAAGATTGAGGTAAATTGGGTGTAAACATTGCAACGAATGCTTTTCCAGTATCGAGGTCACTACAATTCAGCCAGTCCAGGGAGTCGGCAGCAACAAAATCAGAGATTGCTGAAAAGCTTCAGCAGGTCCGGCAGCATCTGTGGTGAGAGTCCAGAGTTAACATTTTAGGCCCAGTAGCCCTTCCTCAGAACTGAGGGTTCCCGAATGACAGACTGGTTAAGAAACTAAGAAACTCCAGGGCAATTTGGCAAACTGGGCCCAATATCGGATTGATGGCAGGGAGCAGAGGGTGATTGAAACCTGTATTCATTGACGGATCACAGGGTTTGTGACCGGGACATTTGCTGTTTGCTGTGTACATTAATGATCGAGATAAGAATGTAGGAGGTATGATCAGTACATTCACAGAAGACACAAGAATTGGTGGGGGCGGGACAGTGAGGGGGGGATGACAGTAAGATACAGTCATGCTGGTCAGACAGACTGAACAGTGTCAAATAAATTTAATACTGAAAGGTCTGATTTGACGTATGTTGGGAGGATTAATTCAGCAAGGGAGTAGACATTCAATGGTATGATCATCGGAAGTACAAAAGATCAGTGGTACCTTCGATCTGTGAAGGTAGCAGGATAGATTGATAGGGTGGTTAATAAGGCAAATTGGACAGTTACCTTAATGAATCAGGGCTTTGAATACAAGTGCAAGGAGGTTATGCCAGAGCTATACACATAATTTTTAGGCCATAACTGGAGTATTGTGTGCAGACGAGGCTCTGTATGTCGAGGCTGGGTCATTAAGTATAATCAAGTCTGAGATAGATTTATAATCAGTGCACTCTCTCCTGTGTCCGTGTGGGTCTCCTCTGGGTGCTCTGGTTTCCTCCCACAGTCCAAAGATGTGTAGGTTAGGGTTGATTGGCCATACTAAATTGCCCATAGTGTCCAGGGATTTGCAGGCTAAGTGGATTAGCCATGGGAAAGGCAGGGTTATAGGGTATGAGGGTGAGAGTGGGTGGGATGCTCTTCGGAGGTTTGGTGTGGATTCAATGGGCCAAGTGGTTCCACGCTGTAGATGGTCCTTGGGTAATTAGGGATGGGCAATAAATTCTGGTGACACTAGCCAGTGATATTAGCGTTGCATGAATATATCTCATTGAAGACTCCACAAAAACAGTGTGGTAAGTGATCTCTGATGAAGGGTCTAGGCCCGAAACGTCAGCTTTTGTGCTCCTGAAATGCTGCTGGGCCTGCTGTGTTCATCCAGCCTCACATTTTAGTATCTTGGACTCTCCAGCATCTGCAGTTCCCATTATCTCTGGTAAGTGATCATGTCTTTTAACCACATCAGTATGAGGATCGCCCACTCCTGGTCAAAATTGCTTTGCAAGATGTTTTCCAACTATTTGAAGGGCCAGTCAAGACTTTTCTTTAATGTCTAATACTGGTATTCTAAGCATTCACTTCTCTTCAAAGGGCGTTGAAATACCAGGTTGGGAGACCTCTGTCAGAGATGCATGCACAGTCTGATGTGGTTGACGGTTTCTCTGCTTTTTTCCCCCTCCTGTTGCCATTTTGTGGGCTCTTGCTGTGTACATTTTGGTCACCTGGCTCACCTGCAAAATAACAGCATCTGCGCCTCGTTGAAAGGAACGTGCTACAGATTCTGGGGATCTGAAACAAATCAGAAAGTGCTGGAGAAAACTCTGGCACAATCAAGTGAAGAGAGAAATAGAGTTAATGTTTCGAGCCTTCTTCGGGACAACACTTTATTGGCTGCAAAATGTGTTGTTGGGGGTGAGAGTGAGGGGGCAGGTGGTATCAGGGTCCTAATATATAGTTGAGATATTCATGTAACTCATGATGAATTTAATTAAGCATGTAACTTTGATATGAATAAGAGGGAAGGCACCAATCTGGACTGAAGTGAGGACGGAGGTTCTAGACACCACACTGCTGAGTGATAGGAGGCCATGGTGTTGGGGCTTGCATTGGGACAGTTGATATTTGGCTAAATAAAAGAAGATAGAGCATTGGGATAAGAAGAGCATTTTCAGGATGACAACCTGTAATCGCTGGTGTGTCTCAGGCGTTAGTGCTGCTGCCACAAGTAATTACATTAAATACTAATGACTTGGCTGATGGAAGTGAGTGTCCTGTAGTCAAGTGGCAGACGACACAAATATAGTTGGGAAGACAAGTACTGAGGATAACACAAACAGTTTTCAGAGGCATATAGACAGATGAAATGAGAGGCAAAAACATGGCTGATGAAACATAATGTGGGGAAATGGGAGGTTTTGCACATTGGCAGGAAGAATAGAAAAGCTGAATATTATTCAAATGGAGAAAGACTGCAGGATGTTGCAGCACAGGTCAATTTAAAGGTCATAAAGTCAAAGAGTTTTTACAGCACTGAAAAGGCCATTTGGTCCATCACGTCTGTGCCTGTCATCAAGCCTCTATTCTAATAACATTTCCACCATATGGCCTTTGACCTTGTGTGCTATAGTGTTTCAACTCTTCATTGACAATAGTTGTTAAATGTCTTCAGGTTTCCTACCTCCACCACTGTTTTGGGCAGTGAGTTCTAGACACTCAACCATCCTCAATTTTTCCTCAAATCAGCTCTCAACCTTAAAATCAAGCCCTTTAGTTATGGAGCCTTGTATTAAGGGGACCGTGTTCTTCCTACCTACACTATCTATGCCCCCTCATTACTTCATACACCTCAATCAGATCACCTTCTCTGCCCCCAGGAAAGCAATCCCAGCCTATCCTCATTTACTTCATTCACAGGATGAAAGTATCACTAACCAGGCCTGCATGTATTGCCCAGTGGGCAGTCAAGAGTCAACCATATTGCTGTGGGTCTGGAGTCACACGGAGACCTGACCCGGTAAGGATGGCAGGTCCTTCCCTAAAGGACATTAGTGAACCCAACAATAAGAATGGTTTCATGATCATCATTGGGCTCTTCATACCAGATTTTAAAAAAAATTGAATTCAAATCCCACCATCTGCCAAAGCAGGATTCCCAGAGCATTATTTGGGGTCTCTGAATTTGTAATCCAGTGATAATATCATGAGGCTATCACTTCCCCCATCTCTTTACATAGTCTCTTTTCATTACTGATTGGCTCCAGCCAGGCTATATCCTGGTGAATCTCCCTTTCATATTCTCTACTGTAAGCACCTCCTTCCTAGAGTGTGGTGACCACAACATAAGATTATAAAATGTAGGATCAGAAATAAGCCATTCAGCCCATCAAGTTTGTTATATCATTCAACGAGATCATGCTGATCTGATAATCATCAACTCCACTCTCCTGCCTTTTCCCCATAACCCTTGATTCCCTCATGGGATTGAACTGGGGCTGCTGATACTGTAGGCAGCAGTGATAACCACGCCACCCATAATGGGTCATTAAGCAACAACTGCATTGTTGCGGTTCTGGACTCACATGTAGACCAGACCAGGTGAGAAAGGCAGATTTCCTGCTTTCACAATGAGATTGATGAAACAAACAAGTTCTATGAGAACCAACAGTGGCTACATGGTCACCATTAGACAAGTGTTTTCATGAATTCAATCTGCATCATCCACCCTGGTGAGATTCATACGCACAGCCGCAGACCCTTGTGACATTATCATTATGCCACTACAGCCCCCTTTGAGGAGGAAAGTTGACTGCCATGTTTCCTAAATTGCAATGTATTACAAATTACAATTTGACTACAGTCCAAAAAAAGACTCTATTGCCTGTTAAAGGTTGCTGAGGTGCTCTCAGGTCATGAAAGATGCTATTTAAACGCAAATTTTAGTCTATAGAAAGCAGAAGCGGCCTTTCATGACTGAGGAAGTTAATGGGCAAGTTAAGCCCATGCTCTGTGCTCTTCCTCACATCTGATGTAAATTGTAAATGAAAGATTGGACAAGCTCTGACAGGCATAATTCATTTTTACATCCCCTACTGATGCCAACAGAAGCCAGCTCCACTGCTTCTCACACATTCCTGAAATCATCTGGGATCAAGATAAATTACCACCTCCACCACAGTGAATACACTTCATTTTCAAAATTGCTTCTTCAAAGAACAAAGTATTTCAACTGAAATATTTGATTTACAGGCTCTGTGAGCATAAATGATTGATGAATGCAAGAGGCTAGCAATCTCCAGATTGCACCTTGTCAAAACACACAATGGTATTTACAAGGAACAAATACTCCAACTGTTAATATATTCCTGTCACTTTCAAGGAGCAGGAGGATTGTATTTCTAATTATTATTTTTTCCTCATGTTCTAATGATACAGTATTATTCCTGTATTATGTATCCAGGAATTAAGCACAAAACCAGGATAACACTCCAGTGTAGTACTGAGAGAGTGCTGCACTGTCTGAAGCTCAAACCTTTGGTTGAGATATTAAGAGGCATTGAGAGTAATCTATATCGAAGGATTTGGTTTGTTAGTGATCTTTGAAGTGTCTTCTTGCATTGCATAAAGGCAGTGTGTTGTTGTTACCAAGCTGTTTAAGATAATTTACAAATTATCCAGAGTGATAAAGACTGAAAACAAAAAGTGCTGGAAATCACAGCAGAGAGCAAGCTAATGTTTCCTGGCACTAGTTTAGTTTGGGATTATGTGTGGCATGGACTAGTTGAACCAAAGGATCTGGTTCCGTGCTGACAACTCTTTATCAGAGCTGGTGAAGAGTGAAATACTCAATAAAAACCCAAAGAACTGCAGATGCTGTAAATCAGCAGCAAAAACAGAAGTTGTTGGAAAAGCTCGGCTGGTCTGGCAGCATCTGTGAAGATAAACTCAAAATTAATGTTCTGAGTTTTGAGGAAGTGTCACCGGACCTGAAACGTTAACTCTGATTTTTCCTTCACAGATGCTGCCAGACTGGCTGAGCTTTTCAAGCAACTTCTGTTTTTATGCTGGTGAAGAGTCACCTAGATTTGAAACATTAGCTGGCTGTTTCTGCATGGATGCTGCCTGATCCATTGTGATATCCAGCAATTTTTTTGTTTACAGTACAGATTCCAGTACTTGTAGTAATTTGGACCTACAGAGAACTGGAGTCTTTTTTTCTCTCTAACAGGGCACATTCATATGGCCCAGAATAAATTGGCAGATTTGGGCCGCTTAGATAGCTCTGACAAAAAGCTGGCATAAACAATATGGGCCAAATGGACTCTTTCTATGTTGAATGTTAATTCTGAGAAACAAGACAAATGACTTGTCAAGAATGTAGGAGGTAGGATCAGTAAAAACACAGATGACACAGAAACGTGTGGTGTGGTAAATAGTGAGAAGGAAAGCCTTAGACAACAGGACAATGTAGACAGGCTGGTCAAATGTGTTCCACTGTGGCAAATGGAATTTAATCCTGAAAAGTGTGAGATGGAACACATTGGGAGACAAACAAAGCATGGGGCACACGTTGAATGGTCAAACCCTGAGGAGTACAGAGAATCAGAGGGACGTTGGCGTGCATGTCCATAGATCCTTGAAGACAGCAGGATACACAGGCAAGATGTTTAAGAAGCATATGGGATGCTTGCCTTCCTTAGTCAAGGTATTGAATACAAGACAAAGAGGTTCTGATGGAGCTGAATATAATGGTCTTAATTGTTTAATAAAAGGTGTCATGGAAGCTCAGTGGTTAGCACTGCTGCCTCACAGGTTCGATCCCACCCTCGGACTACTGCCTGTGTGGGGTTTTGCTCGTTCTCCCCAAGTCTGCGTGGATATCCTCACAGTGTCCAAAGATGTGCAGGTTAGGGTGGATTGGCCATGCTAAGTTGCCCATAGTGTCCAGGGGTGTGCAGGCTGGGTGGATTAGCCATGGGAAATGTAGTGTTGTAGGGAGGTCGGTCTGAGTGTGATGCTTTTTGGAAGGTCAGTATGGACTTGATGGACTGAATGGCCTGCTTCCACTCTGTAAGGATTCCATTTTTAAAGAAAGTATCAGTGAAGTCACAGCTGGAGTACTGAGTGCAGTTCTGGTCACCATTTGGAGAACCTCTGGGTAAACCACCAGCTGTTGTCTCCCTCTAATGACAGAACAGTCCCAATCAGACTGTGGTGACTTTCCTTTTAGTTGTAGGAAGGAAGTGATTGCACTAGAGAGGGTGCAGTGGAGATTCATCAGGATGTCGCCTGGATTGGAGTGATTCAGCTAAGAAAAGGCTCAAGAGGCTGGGATGGCAAAAAACTGCCGATGCTGGAGTCAGCAACAATACAGTGTGGAGCTGGAGGAACACAGCAGGCCAGGCATCATTAAAGGAGCAGGAAAGCTGACGTTTCGGGTTGGGGCCCTTCTTCAGAAATGAGGAGGGGGAGGGGAGCTCAGTAATAAATAGAGAAGGGAGGGGTGGGGCTGGGGAAGGTAGGTGGGATGGTGATAGGTGTGTGCAGATAGGGAGTGGAGGGGATTGGTCAGTGAGGTGGCAGAAGCAGATAGGTGGGAGAGAAAATGGGCAGGTTGTGTCAGGTCAAGGAGGTGGGGATGAGAGGGAGGATTGGTCATGGGATGAGGCCTAGGGTGGGGAGATTTTGAAACTGGTAAAATCCACAAATAGGCCATTGGGCTGTGGGTTCCTGAGGCAGAATATAAGGTTCTGCTCCTCCAGTTTGTGGGTGGCATCATCGTGGCACTGGGCCACCTTGACCTGACACAACCTGTCCATCTTCTCTCCCACCAATCCACTCCTCCCGCTTCCCTGACCAATCCCCACCACTCACTACCTGCATTCACCTATCACCATCCCACCCACCTACCCCAGCCGCAGCCCTCCTCTCTCTAATTATTTTGTGGTCAAGTTTCACCAGTCACTATCACATTCAGAGCAAAAATCTGCCAGGGCCATGTGTAATCTGTTGCAAACCCAAGAAGATGCGAACTTTTCAAAGAACTTAAGCTGGTAAATATAGTTATTAAGAGATGAATTTGATTTTATTGTCATGAGCACTCTAATGAGCACAGTGAAAAGTTTACAAGCCGCTACTTACAAAGCTAGTAGGTACAGATTTTTAAGTACAAGGTCTGAGGGGAAAAATTTAGAAAAATAAAGAACTAAAGAGATGAGACGAACTGGGGAAAAATTCTGGTAAATGCAGAAGTGAGAGTTGAATTAACATATGTCCCTTTCACCACCTTCATTCGAGTTTGTCATTTGTGGAAAAGCAGTATAGTTGGGAGGAAATGACCTGTCATTTCATTGAGAAAAATCTGTCAAGTTTGGTTCAGCAGTTAGCACTTTAGTTGAGTCAGAATGGGTACTTTTAAGCCTGATCTCAAGCATGAGATCTCAGCTGACACTTTGGCTCTGTATATCTCCCAGTGTTGAGCAAATACCTATTTGTAGTTTTACCATCAGCTGCCCTGGGTCCTAAGTTCTGTAAATGTTTGCCTGACCATCAGACGTGTTAATTGCATAACATCGATATGATTGACATGCTCAATTAAAAATAGTGTTAACAGAGCTGATTGCAAAAGCCAGAGATAGTAGGAACTGCAGATGCTGGAGAATCCAAGATAACAAAGTGTGGAGCTGGATGAACACAGCAGGCCAAGCAGCTAAGATGTGCTCATCCAGCTCTACACTTTGTTATCTTGATTGCAAAAGCCATTTTTGATTGTAAAAACCGTGGAATAACTGAGAGGTTTAAAAAAAGACATAAGGGGCAAATGTTTTACACAGAGGTTCATTCGCTTGTGGAATGAACTTCCTGAGGAAGAGGTGGAAGTGGCTACAGGATTAGTTTAATTTGGGATCATGGTTAGCATGGACTGGTTGGTCTGTTTCCATTCTGTATGACTCTAAGACTGAAGGAGGTCATTTGGTTCATTAAGCCTGTGTCAGATCTCTGAAACAGTCATCAATTGGTCCCATCCCACTGACACACACAGAGTCACAGAATTATTGTAGTGTAGGAGGAGGCCATTCAGCCCACTACCAGCCCTATTATGTAGTCTGGCTGTACCACCTAATGCCAATCACCTGACTGTTCCCTGCACACCATTTCTATCCAAATAACCATCCAGTGCCAGATAATAAAATGTGAGGCTGGATGAACACAGCAGGCCAAGCAGCATCTCAGGAGCACAAAAGCTGACGTTTTGGGCCTAGACCCTTCATCACAGAGGGGGATGGAGTGAGGGTTCTGGAATAAATAGGGAGAGAGGGGGAGGCGGACTGAAGATGGAGAGAAAAGAAGATAAGTGGAGAGGAGAGTATAGGTGGGGAGGTAGGGAGGGGATAGGTCAGCTCAGGGAAGACGGACAGGTCAAGGAGGTGGGATGAGGTTAGTAGGTAGGAGATGGAGGTGCGACTTGGGGTGGGAGGAAGGGATGGGTGAGAGGAAGAACAGGTTAGGGAGGCAGAGACAGGCTGGACTGGTTTTGGGATGCAGTGGGTGGAGGGCAAGAGCTGGGCTGGTTGTGTGGTGCAGTGGGGGGAGGGGACGAACTGGGCTGGTTTAGGGATGCGGTGGGGGAAGGGGAGATTTTGAAACTGGTGAAGTCCACATTGATACCATTGGGCTGCAGGGTTCCCAAGTGGAATATGAGTTCCTGTTCCTGCAACCTTCGAGTGGCATCATTGTGCAACTGCAGGAGGCCCATGATGGAGATGTCATCTAGAGAATGGGAGGGGGAGTGGAAATGGTTCGTGACTGGGAGGTGCAGTTGTTTATTGCGAACCGAGCAGAGGTGTTCTGCAAAGCCGTCCCCAAGCCTCCGCTTGGTTTCCCCAATGTAGAGGAAGGCACACCGGTTACAATGGATACAGTATACCACATTGGCAGATGTACAGGTGAACCTCTGCTTAACATGGAAAGTCATCTTGGGGCCTGGGATAGGGGTGAGGGAGGAGGTGTGGGGGCAAGTGTAGCATTTCCTGCGGTTGCAGGGGAAGGTGCCAGGTGTGGTGGGGTTGGAGGGCAGTGTGGAGCGAACAAGGGAGTCACGGAGAGAGTGGTCTCTCCGGAAAGCAGACAAGGGTGGGGATGGAAAAATGTCTAGGGTGGTGGGGTCGGATTGTAGATGGCGGAAGTGTCAGAGGATGATGCGTTATATCCGGAGATTGGCGGGGTGGTGTGTGAGAACGAGGGGGATCCTCGTTGGGCGGTTGTGGCGGGGGCGGGGTATGAGGGATGTGTTGCGGGAAATGCGGGAGACGCGGTCAAGGGCATTCTCGACCACTGTGGGGGGAAAGTTGTGGCCCTTGAAGAACTTGGACATCTGGGATGTGCGGGAGTCGAATGCCTCATCGTGGGAGCAGATGCGGCGGAGGCGGAGGAATTGGGAATAGGGGATGGAATTTTTGCAGGAGGGTGGGTGGGAGGAGGTGTATTCTCGGTAGCTGTGGGAGTCGGTGGGCTTGAAATGGACATCAGTTACAAGCTGGTTGCCTGAGATGGAGACTGAGAGGTCCAGGAAGGTGAGGGATGTGCTGGAGATGGCCCAGGTGAACTGAAGGTTGGGGTGGAAGGTATTGGTGAAGTGGATGAGCTGTTTGAGCTCCTCTGGGGAGCAAGAGGCGGCGCCGATACAGTCATCAATGTAACGGAGGAAGAGGTGGGGTTTGGGGCCTGTGTAGGTACGGAAGAGGGACTGTTCCACGTGACCTACAAAGAGGCAGTCATAGCTGGGGCCCATGCGGGTGCCCATGGCCACCCCCTTTGTCTGTAGGAAGTGGGAGGAATCGAAAGAGAAGTTGTTGAGGGTGAGGACGAGTTCGGCTAGGCAGATGAGGGTGTCGGTGGAGGGGGACTGGTCGGGCCTGCGGGACAGGAAGATGGCTCAAACAGTTCATCCACTTCACCAACACCTTCCACCCCAACCTTCAGTTCACCTGGGCCATCTCCAGCACATCCCTCACCTTCCTGGATTTCTCAGTCTCCATCTCAGGCAACCAGCTTGTAAATGATGTCCATTTCAAGCCCACCGACTCCCACAGCTACCTAGAATACACCTCCTCCCACCCACCCTCCTGCAAAAATTCCATCCCCTATTCCCAATTCCTCCGCCTCCGCCGCATCTGCTCCCACGATGAGGCATTCCACCCCCACACATCCCAGATGTCCAAGTTCTTCAAGGACCACAACTTTCCCCCCACAGTGGTCGAGAACTCCCTTGACCGCGTCTCCCGTATTTCCCGCAACACATCCCTCACACCCCGCCCCCGCCACAACCGCCCTAAGAGGATCCCCCTCATTCTCACGCACCACTCCACCAACCTCCGGACACAACACATCATCCTCCGACACTTCTGCCATCTCCAATCCGACCCCACCACCCAAGACATTTTTCCATCCCCACCCTTGTCTGCTTTCCGGAGAGACCACTCTCTCCATGACTCCCCTGTTCGCTCCACACTGCCCTCCAACCTCACCACACCCGGCACCTTCCCCTGCAACCGCAGGAAATGCTACAATTGCCCCCACACCTCTTCCCTCACCCCTATCCCAGGCCCCAAGATGACTTTCTATATTAAGCAGAGGTTCATCTGCACATCTGCCAATGTGGTATACTGTATCCACTGTACCCAGTGTGGCTTCCTCTACATTGGGGAAACCAAGCGGAGGCTTGGGGACCGCTTTGCAGAACACCTCTGCTCGGTTCGCAATAAACAACTGCATCTCCCAGTCGCGAACCATTTCCACTCCCCCTCCCATTCTTTAGATGACATGTCCATCATGGACCCCCTGCAGTGCCACAATGATGCCACCCGAAGATTGCAGGAACAGCAACTCACATTCCGCTTGGGAACCCTGCAGCCCAATGCTATCAATGTGGACTTCACCAGCTTCAAAATCTCCCCTTCCCCCACCGCATCCCTAAACCAGCCCAGTTCATCCCCTCCCCCCACTGCACCACACATCCAGCCCAGCTCTTCCCCTCCACCCACTGCATCCCAAAACCAGTCCAGCCTGTCTCTGCCTCCCTAACCTGTTCTTCCTCTCACCCAACCCTTCCTCCCACCCCAAGCCGCACCTCCATCTCCTACCTACTAACCTCATCCCACTTCCTTGACCTGTCCGTCTTCCCTGGACTGACCTATCCCCTCCCTACCTCCCCACCTATACTCTCCTCTCCACCTATCTTCTTTTCTCTCCATCTTCGGTTCGCCTCCCCCTCTCTCCCTGTTTATTCCAGAACCCTCACCCCATCCCCCTCTGTGATGAAGGGTCTAGGCCCGAAACGTCAGCTTTTGTGCTCCTGAGATGCTGCTGGGCCTGCTGTGTTCATCCAGCTCCACATTTTATTATCTCGGATTCTCCAGCATCTGCAGTTCCCATTATCACCAACCATCCAGTGCCAGCCTGAATGCCTCAATTGAACATGCTTCCACCCCATTTACATTCGATGTGCTAACTGCTTGCAGGTCTTTTATTTTAGCATTTCAACATTTTACATAAATATTCCTGTTCTCTTTTCAAGGTTACCATTTTCAATCCCACCACTCTTTCCAATTTTGACAACTCACTGAGTAAAAGTATCCCACCCTGGGTCACGGAGGATCTTACATATGTATCCTCTGATCAGTGACCCTCCCACGCATAAAAGTAGATTCCCCCCAACTCTACTTATTAAACACTGTCCCCTCAAAATTTGCAACCTCTATTAAATGCCCCCTATGCTTTTTTACTCTACACAGAATGATCCCAGTCTCTCCATGTAACCCACTCCACCATCCTAATTATTATTCTATTAAGTTCACCAATCACAATGCAGGTTTGTGATGATGAAGACTGGAACTTAACCTGGTCTGTCTAATCGATGGAAGTTGTATGAAGATTTTGCAAATCATGCTGTGTAGCCTGTGTTAAGATGTCTGTGTCTCTTTGTAAGTCTGTGCAGTTTTCACACTTTTGAAAGCATGCGCTTTGGTCGCTGTCTGTTTTCCTGTTTCAGGGGTTTTTTTTGACAATGATGTTCACAAAACCAAAAAAAAAGTTTGGTTTTATAATGTGTTTTTCACAACTTTCCAAAGCAGTTTGCTGTCCCTGTTGCACTACAGGAGACAAGGTAATCAATTTGCACACATAAGAACCAGGAGCAGAGTAGGCCATTCAGCCCCTCAAACCTGCCCCCCCACTTGATACAATCATTGCTGATTGCATCTCAGCCGCAACTCCACTTTCCTGCCCGTTCCCCATAACTCTTCAAACTAGTTAAAAATCTGTCTGTATTCTCATTAAATTTATTCAACGTCCCAGTATCCACTGCACTATGGGGTAGAGCTTCTACAGATTCACAATCCTTTGAAAGAAGTCATTTCAACATCTCTGTTTAAAATCTGCCAACTTTATCCTTATGTTCGTAAGTTCAATTATAATAAATTGGATGTCTTGTTTCCTACAAAGGCAAATTTTTAAGCATAACTGTTCTTCATTTTTCTAAATGTCATTGCAGACCATAGAAACAAGAAAACTCCCAAAAACAGAAATGTCTTCAAAGACCAGACTATCTTTTTCAAATGATTGGCTGCACAATCTTATCAACTCTGTCTTTCACAGCAGCCCGAGCAATGCAGAACTGCGCTGGGAGTTTCATTCTAAATTCTGTGCTCAAATCCCCTGGAGTTGAATTTTAACCCATAATCTTCCAGCTGAAAATATTTGAAAACTTTTGTTAATTTAATCGGGACATCGGAAAGCAAAAACAGATTTGAATCAACTTGCATATGTTAATAGTAAGACCATAAGACATGGGGTGGAAGTAAGGCCATTCGGCCCATCGAGTCCACTCTGCCATTTAAATCATGGCTGATGGGCATTTCAACTCCACTTCCCTGCGCTCTCCTCGTAGCCCTTGATTCCTTGTGAGATCAAGAATTTATCAATCTCTGCCTTGAAGACATTTATAAGAAAAATATGGTCTCCAAAACTTAGAACAAGTCCTCAAAGCTGCATCCAATCAAAACAAGACTTTAACTTATTCAGTCTTAACATCCTACTTTTATCCATTGACCACACAGTAATCAGACAGGCAACACTAAGACAATGGCTGAAAATTGTTTTTGCTCTGTAGAAACCTCAAAGCGTCGTTGAATCTTTTGTGATACAGAGATTCCATTGTGGCTTGGCCTGGTGGAAACAGTGCCTGACTGAGTCGTGTTATTCCACACCTCTTGAATAGGTGGGTCCTTCAGCTCAGGGGTGAGAACTTCACATCCTGAAACCCTGTTGGCATCTACAACACTGCACAGAGATCTGGATTTGAGGCGGAAACCCTCCATAGACAGCAGGATTTGACTGAATCAATTGGTTCCAATTTGTAAAAGGTGATAGGTCATCAGGGTTCCCAATCACAGTGAGATGTTACTGGGATAACATCCCATTGATTTCTATACTTCTATAAATTAAAGTCTTTTATCTTCCTACACATAGATATGCAGGCATTGCCCTAAAGCTTCCTGCCCAGCTAGGAATTCAGTGTAAGACTTTGTAACTCCTTATCTTCCCACACATCGGTATGCAGACACTGCCTTAAGCTTCCTGACTAAATAAAATTAGAATTAAACTGTCTCAAATAAGGTTAAGTGTGGAACATTTGTAAAGGTGTGAGACTTCTGAAGTATGTAACTTCTGTCACTGACAAAGGGGCCAGGGCACTGACTTTGTTCTAGGCAGACACATCGGCAACTTGAAATCTCAATCTGTCCCGATAACAACTTGAAATCGCCTCCTGCCATTAGCAGCCACTTCACGGACAATCTATACTATATCCTGGTCTTTTCTGTTCTTGATGTAATAATTGTTTGGTATCCTGTCTTTGTCTGTTGTAATAATTATTTCACGTATCATGTCATTGTGAGATGTGAAATTGTTTTACGTATTATGTACTTAGTCAGGTATAAAAAGCAGGGACTGTCCACTGCTCGGGAAGATTTACTTGCGAGACTCTGCATTCTGTGCCAGGTTAAGTACAGTGATTCTCCACAGCTTGTACTTGCTTGGTAATAAAAGGATTTGTATTTTTCTGAACAGGTCAGTGTCTTGTTATTGCATCAAGTCCATGAGGGTCTCAGAAAACGAACCTGACAACGGTTGTCGCCAGTCATACTCCAGGACCTTATCCGTAACCTCAGCTAAAGCCCAGTGATCTTCCATATACAGGTTCTCCCTTGAAAGTAAGGGTCAAGGTCTAAAATAACAACATCTTTTATTTACACTCATGGGACGTGATTGTCACTGGCTGGGCCAGCATTTATTACCTATTCCTAGTCGCCCTCCCTGGAGTGTTGGAGGCTGAGATGAGACCTTATTGAGGTTTATAAAATCACAAGGGACGTGGATAGGATGAATAGCGGATGTCTTTTTCCCAGGGTGAGGGAGTCAAAAGCTATAGGGGCATAGGTTTAAGGTGAGAGGGGAAAGATTTAAAAGGAGCCTAAGGGGTAACTTTTTCAAGCAGAGGGTGGTGCGCGTATGGAACGAGCTGCCAGAGGAAGCGGAGGAGGCTGGTACAATTACAACATTTAAAAGCCATCTGGATTGGGTATGAGTAGGAAGGGTTTAGAGGGAATTGGGCCAAATTCTGGCAAATGGGGCTAGGTCAGATTGGGGTGTCTGGTCAGTGCAGACAAGTTGTACCAGTAGATCTGTTTCCATGCTATATATTCAATGACTCCATATAGAAAACTGTCCTCAGACACTTCACTGAAGGTAAAAAAATGAATTAGGTGACATGGCATTAGGATGGAAATGCTTCATGGCCCAATGAAGTGAGGCAGATATTTTATCTCACTAATTGCCTGTCATATGTAGTACTGAACATCAAAGTGAAAGGCAATAACAGAGACACTGATGGAGTAAAGCTGATGGCGAAAAAATGTTGAAGACAGGTGAGAATTCTAAATGCAATGAACCAATCTGGGTCTGTGAGGGTAATGGTTGAATGGAACTTGGTGTGAGTAAGGGGATGACCATTAAAGTTTGGTGTAGCTGACAGCTTTGGACAGTGGAAGTTTAGAGGCAGGCCAGGACAGGTCCTGCTGCACATGAGGTGAACCTGATTGGGTAACAGAAGGAAGGAGGAACATATAAACAAGGAGAAAGAATAGGCCACTCTGCCCCTCAAACCTGCTCCATAACTCAATAAACTCATGGCTGATCTGATTAGTCCACATTCTCAGCTACCACATTATAACTCTTCATCCCTTTTCTTGCCAAGAATTTGCCTACCTCTGCCTTAAGAGTCTGTTTCCACTAAATTTTTACATTCATTCACTGAATGAAATAGGACCACACTTTGAGGAATCACCTTGAGACCAGAAGTCCACACTGAGGCATAAACAGTATTCTATTAGTTTCTCCAATTGCTTGCTGTACCTGCGTACCAATCTTTTATAATTCATGGACTAGGACAGTCGGGTGCCTCTGCATCTCAGAGCACTGCAACCTTTCAGTGCTGAGTTAATAGGGTTCTTTTCTAGAGTAGAAGGAGGCTGTTGCGTACCTTGGTGCACTTGGGAGACCTTTTTCCTCCTGGTTCAATGGGTCTTAGGTTTATGTAGGATTTTGCTCCCATATAAGATTAAGAATTATGAAACACTGAAATTCTGATATTAGGTCCTTACTATAAATTGTAGCACCAGCCTATTCTTGAGCCATAGGGAACATACTGGTATAACACCAAGATTCCATGGCAAGTGGAGATGTGTCAGTTTTTTATTTTGTAATGTGCTCAAACTCACTGTGACAATTTCAAGCACTTTGAAAAGGCATTTGACAAAGTGTTGAACAGTACATTTGTGAACAAAGTTATAGTTCAAGGAATAAAAGGGACTGTAGCTGCACAGATATGAAATTGGCTCAGTGACAAGGAACAGACAGCAACGGTGAACTGAAAACAGTAAGTGCTGGAGAGAAATTCAGCTCATCTAGTAAGAAGAGGGCGGCATGCTGGCTCAGAGGTTAGTGGTAACCGGGTAACTCCGGTTCAATTCTGGCCTCGGGTGACCACCTGTGTGGTGTTTGCACATTCTCCCCGCATCTATGTGGGGTTCCTCCGGGTGCTCCTGTTTCCTCCCACAGTCCAAAGATGTGCAGGTTAGGTGGATTAGCAGTTGGAAACACAGGGTTACAGAGATAGGGTGGGGAGGTCGGTCTAGGTGGGATGCTCTTCGGAGGATCTGTGTGGACTCAATAGGCGAAATGGCCTGCTTCTGCAATGTAGGAATTCTATAATTCATCTGTGGAGAGAGAAACAGAGTTAATGTGCAGAGAGAAACAAATGTTTCAAGTTGAATATGACTTCTTCAGCACAGAATGACAAGAAAAATGTAATGAAAGTGGAGGAATGAAAGATAAGGCTTGGATAGTTTGTATCCTTGACTTTAGTAACAGGGAAATATAACGTTCAGAATCAAATTATATGGTGGGTTCAGTGATGGTAGCACCATTGAATGGCAAGAGGTGATGGCTGGATTCTCTCTTACTGGAGATTGTCATTGCCTGTTGTTTGCGTGGTATGAATGTTACTTGCCAATTTTCAGCCCAAACTTTAACATTATCCATGCCTTGTTGTATTTGGTCAGAAATCACGTGACACCAGGTTATAGACCAACGGGTTTATTTGGAAAACCATCAGCGCTCTGAAAGCTTGTGTTTTAAAATAAACCTGTCGGACTGTAACCTGCTGTGTGATTTCTGACCTTGTCCACCCCAGTCCAACAGCAGCACCTTCACATCATTGCCGTATTTGGGCATGGACAGTCTCCAACCCCCATTGCTACTGTTGCAGGGCGTCACCAATTACAGGAAAGGCCAATAATGGTCTCTTAAGTGGCTTAAGGGACGTGATTGCTTGGGTCTCCCACTTGGAACTGTGTGGGTTTGCCACTAATTCCCTGACCAGTCGGCCAATCTCCTATTGATGCTGACGATGAAACTGAAGTTACACATTCCTGCTATCATTCTAGTAAATGTTTTCTGCAACTCTCTCCCATGCACTTGCAGCTTTCCTACAATGAGGGACCTACAGCTTTACACAATGCTCCAGCTAGACTTAGCACGTGTCTTTGCCAAGTTCAACGTTACCCTTTTGTTCTTGTACTCCATGCCCCTATTAATGAAACCAAGAAACTGTAAACATTATTTACTGCTCTCCCTATTTGTCTTTCAATGTTCTTCCAGCCAAAGTGCACCACCTCACACTTTTCAGCATCAGCCTCCTATCTGCCCCCTCCACCAAATTGTCAATTTCTGCTTGAAATTCCACACTGTCTTCCTCACACTTTACAATTCTTTCACGTTTCATGTCATCTGCAGCCTTTGAAATTGTCCCCTGCACACCAAGATCCATATCATTAATTTTATATCAAGAAAAGCAAGGGCTCCGATCCCAACCCTGAGGACTTCCAATATAAACCATCCTCAGGCGCAAAAGTCTATTGACCATTACGCTCTTTCTTTTCTATCATTCAACCAATTTTGTATCCATGTTACCACTCTCCCTTTTTATACTATGACCTTCAACTTTCCTCTGTTGTGTGGCAATGTATCAGATACCTTCTGCAAATCCATGTACATCACATCAACTAAATTGCTGTCATCAATCCTTTCTGTTACCTCTTCAAAAGATTCCACTAAATTAGCTAAACTCAATTTCTCCTTTAGAAATCTGTACTGACTCTCCTTAGTAAATCCACACAATTGCTAATTCTGTTCCAAACAATTGTTTCCAGGCCCTTGAATGAGTTAAACTAACTGGTCCATAATTGCTGGGGTCATCTGTACAACCTCTCTTGAACAAAGCTGTAATGTTTGCCGATCTCCAGTCTTCTGGCACCTCCTCCTGGCTCAGGGAGGACTGAAAGAGTATAGTAAGTACCTCTGCAATTTCTACTCTCACTTCCTTCAAAATCCTTGGACACACCTTTGATTTCATAGATTCCCTACAGTGTGGAAGCAGGCTACTCGGCCCATCAAGTCCATCTACATTGACCTTCGAAACAGCATTCCATCCAGCCCCACCCCTCCACTGATTCTTGTAACCCTGCATTTCCCATAGCCAATCTACCTAACCTGCACATCTTTGGGCTGTGGGAGGAAACCGGACCACCCGGAGGAAACCTACACAGACACGGGGAGAATGTGCAAACTCCACACAGACAGTCACCTGTAGGTGAAATTGAACCTTGGTCCTTGGCATTGTGAGGCAGCAGTGCTATCAACTGATCCAGCATGCTGCCCTCTTTTTTCTTGAGACAGGGTTGATTTGATTTGATTTTGGTCTAATTTTGATTTTTACTTTGATATATTACTGTCATATGTACCTGCGGACAGTAAGAAGTTTTGTTTTGCATGCAGTACAAGCAGATCAGACCATACAAAATGAATTAAGGTAATAGAACAGAGAGAGAAATATAATGTTATGACTGCAGAGAAAGAGCGCAAAGATTATATTTAAAATTATATTTAAAATTTGACAGGTTCATTCAGAAACCTAATAACAGCAGGGAAGATGCTGTTCTTGAATCTATTGACTTGAGTTTCCTCTTGTGTCACCATGATCTGAGCAGTGTTCTCTTCTTTTGTAAAGGCAGATGCAAAGTATGTGTTTATTAGCATTGCTATGCCTCTGTCTGTAAATCCCATTTTTGGTCTCTGACCAGCTCTATTCCTCCCTTAACCGTATTCTTATTGTTTTTACGCTATTGGTTTTGATGCTAAGGAAATAAAGGAAGTAAGTGGGGATATTTTGGATTGCATCCATATTACCAGAGAGGAGATAGTAAGAACTGTAGATGCTGGAGTCAGAGATAACATAGTGTGGAGCTGGAGGAACACAGCAGGCCAGGCAGCATCACAGGAGCAGGAAAGTTAAAGTTTCAGGTCGAGACCCTTTTTCAGGAATGGGGGAGGGGGTACAGAGCTCTGAAATAAATAGAGAGAGAAGGGAAGGGGCCGGGGAAGGTAGGTTTGCTCCTGCTGTGGCCTCCTCTACATCGGTGAGACCAAGCAGAGGCTTGGAATCCACTTTGTAGAATACCTGCACTTTGATAGCAAAAAACAACAACACCTTCCGGTTGCAAACCACTTCACCTCCCCCTCCTATTCCCTGGGTGACATGTCCATCCTGGCCCTCCTCCGGTGTCACAATGACGCCACCCGGAAACTGGAGGAGCAGCACCTCATATTCCGCCTTGGGACCCACGGCCCAAAGGCCTAAACATGGAATTCACCAATTTTAAAAACTCCCCAGGCCCCCAGCCTCATCCCATGACCAACCCTCCCCCTCATCCTTGCCTCCTTGATCTGACACAAACTGTTCATATTCTGTCCCACCTATCCGCTCCTCCCAACTCACTGACCAATCCCCACCACTGCCTGCCTGCAATCACCTTTAAGAAAGGAAGCAAAGACAAGCCAGGAACTACAGGCCAGTGAGCCTGACATCAGTGGTGGGAAAGTTATTGGAGAGGACACTGAGGGACAGGATTAAGCAACATTTGGATAGTCAAGGTCTGTTTAGGGATAGTCAACTGGATTTGTGCATGGGAAGTCTTGTCTGACAAATCTTTTAGAGTCTTTCAAAGAGGTAACCAAGAGGATGGGTGAGGGTAGGGTAGTGGATATTGTCTAAATGGATTTTAGTGTGGCCTTTGACAAGGTCTCACTTGACAGGCTAGTCACAGAGGTTAGGTCACATGGGATCCAGGCAGAGGTAGCTAATTGGTTTCAAAATTGGCTCGACAATAGCAGTTTCTCGGACTGGAGGCCTGTGACCAGTGGCGTGCTACAGGGGTCGATGTTGGTACCTTTATTATTTGTGATTTACATAAATGACCTGATGTGAATGTACAAGGCATAATTAGTAAGTTTGCAGATGATACAAAATTAGGAGGTATCGTTGATGGTGAGGAAGGTTATCAAAAATCGCAGAGAGATCTTGATCTGATGGGGAAGTGAGCTGAATACAATTCAATACAAATAAGTGTGAGTTTTGCACTTTGGAAAAACAAATCAAGGTTGGACTTATACAGTAAATGGTAAGGTCCTGAAGAGTGTTGTGGAACAGAGGGACCTAGGAGTACAAGTACATAGTTCATTGAATGAGGTGTCACAGGTAGATAGGGTGGTGAAGAAGGCATTTAGCATGCTGGCCTTCATCGGGCGAGGCATTGAATATAGGAGTTGGGACATTATATTACAATTGTATAAGTTGTTGGTGAGGCCGCACTTGGAGTATTGTGTGCAGTTTTGGGCATCCTGTTGTAGGAAATACATAGTTAAACTGGAAAGTGTGCAAAGAAGATTTACGAGGGTGTTTTCAGGAGCAGCAGGCCTGAGTTATAAGAAGAGTTTGGCCAACATTGGACTTTATTCCTTGGAACACAGGAGAATGAGGGGTGACATTATTGAAGTGTATAAAATCATGAGTGGGACAGATAGGATGAATGCTTATAGTCTTTTTCCCAGGGATGGGGAATTGCAACCTAAAGGACATAGGTTTAAGGTGAGAGGGGTAGATTTAAGAAGGACCTGAGAGGTAACTTCTTCACACAGACAGCGGTGCGTGTAAGGAATGGGTTGCTGGAGAAAGTGGTTGATGCGGATAAAAGAGCAACATTTAAAAAACATCTGGATAGGTACATGGATAGGAAGGGTTTAAAGGGATATGGACCAAATGCTGGCAACTGGAACTAGCTGAGTGGGCACTATGGTCTGCATGGACCAGTTTGGGTCAAAGGCCCTGTTTCCATGTTGTATTATTGTATGACTCTATGATTCAATACATCCTACTTCTGTCACAAGCAGACTTTTTCTTTCCAATGTTAGTTTCTACCTCATTTACCATCCAGGAAAGGCTGAATTTGTTTATCCCACTTTTCCCATTCAAGATAATATACGTTGACTGTACCCAATTCATCAGCTCTTTAGAAGTGGCCCATTGTTCAGTTATTGATCTTCCCAACAACCTTTAGTTCCAGTCAACTCTGCTGAATTCTGTCTGGACCCCACTGAAGTCAGCTCTCTGTCAATTGATTTTTCTCACCCTGCATTGTTGCGTGTCACTCCCCATCACCAACCTGAACCTTGTGATGAAAGGGTCAGTCTTCTGCATGTTTGCCCACAGACACTTCATCCAGTTGGCACACCTCATTTCCAAGGGCCAGGTCCAAAAGTGGCCCTAGCTCCTGTTTCCCATCTACTCCCAATAAACTTTGACTCTATTTCCAACGAGAAACCTATCTAATTCAGCCTAGAATTGTTTTATTAACCTGGCTTCCCTCTCACATGGGAAGAGAATTTCAACCATGAACAAGCCTCTGTGAGAAGAAATTGTTCGTCATCTCCAACTTAACTGACACAGTCCTTGTTCTTAAGCAGTGCCTCCTGCTTCCAGATTCCTCTACAATAAGAAACATCCTCTCAGTATCTACCCTGTCAAGCCCTGACACAATCTTACATGGTTCAATGAGATCCTCTCTCATTTTTCTAAACTTCAACGAGTTTCAACCCAATCTGCTCAACTTTTCCTTACAGGACAACTCCATCATCCCAGGAACAGCTGTGAGGACCTTCTCTGAATTGCTTCCCATGTAAAATGTTCCTGCTGAAAAAGTGTATGCAATCCTCCAGTGCAGTACCACCAATGTCCTGCACAGTTGTAGCGAGACTTCCCGACTTAATACTCAAGTAAAGCCAACATATTCAATTTACCTCCAAAGGTGTTGTATCTGCATGCCAACATTTTGTGATTCATTTTCAACAACTCACTCTCTCAACAATTCACTCTCTCCTGCAAAATTCAACACTCTTGCCGTTTAAACCATATTTGGCTTTACAATGATTTCTGTGAAACTCAGCAAGTTCACATTTTGCCCCATTATAACCTGCCAGACATTTGCCAACTCAACTAACCTGTAAATAACCCTTTACAAACTTTTACTGTTACATCCCCAACACTACATGCTCATATCCTATATAGTACAGTCACCTTATAATCATCTCATCTTATACTCATCTTCTGGGTTATCTAAGAATACTAAGAGATCTTGATTACCCGAGTCAATGGGCTGAGGACTGGCAGATGGAGTTTAATTTGGATAGGTGCAAGGTATTGCAGTTTGGTGAAATAAACAAGGGTAGGACTGTTCTGAGGAAGGGTCACCAGACCTGAAATGTTAACTCTGATTTTCTTTTCACAGATGCTGCCAGACCTGCTGAGCTTTTCCAGCAACTTCAGTTTTTGTTCAGGAATTACACAATTAACAATAGGGCCCTGGGTATTATTGGAGAACAGAGAGACCTAAGGGTTCAGGTACATAATTCTTTGAAAGTTGCATCACAGGTAGACAGTGGAATTGAGAAGGCATTTAGCACATATTTCTTCGTTGTTCAGAACTTTGAGTATAGGAGCTGGGCCATCATGTTGCAGATGTATAGGGTGTTGGCGAGGCCTCTCCTGGAGAACTGCCTAGTTCTGGTTGCCCTGTTATAGGAAGGATGTTATCAAACTGGAGAGGGTTCAGAAAGGATTTACAAGGATGTTGCTGGGAATTGAAGGTTTGAGGTATAGACATAGACTGGAAAGCCTGGGACTTTTTTCATTGGAGCATAGGAAGTTGAGGGGTGACCTTACAGAGATTTATAAAATCATGAGTGGCATAGATGAGATGAATAGCAAGGGTCTTTTCCTTAGGGTGGAGGATTTCAAAACCAGAAGACTAATTTTTAAGGTGAGAGGAGAAAGATTTAAAAAGGATGTGAGGGGAAATGTTTTTACACAGAGAGGGATTAGTGTGAACTGCCAGAGAAAGTAATAGACGCAGGTACAGTTACAATGTTTCAAAGACATTTGGATAAGTAGATGGATAAGCAGGGTTTGGAGGGATATGGGCCAAGCACAGGCAGGTGGGATTTGTTTAGTTTGGGATTATGTTTGGCACAGACCGGTTGGACCGAAGGGTTTTCTTCCACGTTGCATGACTCTGTGACTCAGTCTCGTATAGTACGTATGACATACTATGTATAATATAGTATACATGACACACTTCACCAAAACATATATTTACTGGTACAACAAGGTGTAGGGCTGGATGAACACAGCAGGCCAAGCAGCATCATAGGAGCACGAAGGCTTGAAATGGATATCGGTTTCTAGGCGGTTACCAGAGATGGAGACAGAGAGGTCCAGGAAGGAGAGAGAGATTTTAGAGATGGTCCAGGTGAACATAAGGTTGAGGTGGAAGGCTCCCACTACCGCATCTCAAAAACAGCCCAGCTCATCCCTGCCTCCCCAAACTGTCCTTCCTCCCGCCTATCCCCTCTTCCCACCTCAAGCCCCACCCACATCTCCTTTCTACGAATCGCATCCTGGCCCCCTGACCTGTCCGTCCTCCCTGAACTGATCTATCTCCTCCTTATCTCCCCACCTACACTCACCTTTACTGGCTCCATCCCTGCCTCTTTCTGAAGAAGGGTCTCGGCCTGAAACATCAGCCTCTCTGCTGCCACTTCTTTTAAGATGCTCGGAACAGGCTATCAGGTCTTGGAAACTAATTAGCCTTCAGTCCCATTAATTTTATGTACAAACAATGCGTGAAGAGCAGGAGTAGACCACTCAGCCCCTTGAGACTGCTCTGCCATTCAAAAACATCATGGTGGACTCAACAGTAGCCTCAGTACCAAATTCTCACCTACTCCGATAACCATTCACTCTGCACTGAGTCTATCTATCTCTGCTTCAAAATAATCAATGATTCTGCTTCCACTGCTTAATAAGGCCAGGAGTTCCAAACTCTCATGATCCTCAAAGAAATAAAATTCAACCAACTTCTCGCTTAAATGGTCGACCCCTCATTTTGAAACTGTAACCCATCATTGCATTCTCCCACAAGAGGAAAAATCCTCTCCACGTTCACCCTTTATCTCTGGATCTTATATAATTCAATCAAGTTTTTTCTTACTCCTCTAGATGACAGCAGATATAAATCTAGACTGTCCATCCTTTCCTCACAAGATAATCCAGTCATTCCAGATATTTAGAGATAGTAGGAACTGCAGATGCTGGAGAATCCGAGATAACAAAGTGTGCGATTGGATGAACACAGCAGGCCAAGCAGCATCTTAAGAGCACAAAGGCTGATATTTTGGGCCTAGGCCCTTCATCAGAAAAAGGGTCTAGGCCCGAAACGTCAGCTTTGGTGCTCCTAAGATGCTGCTTGGCCTGCTGTGTTCATCCAGTCCCACACTTTGTTATTCCAGATATTCACCTTGTGCCAGGACTATCTCCTCAATGATTGTAATTGTTTTAAATATCTGCAGCTCTTCTGTCCCTTGATTTTACACTTGGAAGATCACTTATGTCTGCTACTATGAAGATAGACGCAAAATATTTGTCTCAAGCCTCTGCCATTTCTGTATTTCTTTACAATTACATTGAATGGCAGAACAGTCTCAAGGGGCTGAATGGCCTACTCCTGTTCCCAGCTCTTATGTTCAGTGTTTTTCAGCTAGTCTTACCCGCTAAGTGGCCAATGCTCACTTTAGTTACTCTTTTCCTTTTTAAATATCTGTTCAAGCTCTTGCAGTCAGCTTTGATAAAACGTGCCAGTTTTTCAATTTCTACCCTTTTTATTTCCAGTCATCTGTTGCTGGTTTCTGAACAGAAGTAATCCACCACAATGCAGAACAGATTCCTGTATTATCTTTTCTGCTCACCACACTAGTTTCCTAGCCACATCTGTTTGAGTAGCCTCCGGAACATCACTCATTGCTTAATACCACCAGTCGAGTTTCATTACCCACCCACCATAGTTCAAGGGAAGGACAAGCCTGATAAAATCAGTTTCAGATCTCAGCAAATGCCATCATGCCCTTGAAAAATAAACCCTATCAGGTTTTCCCTAACATGTTATTCATTCTGAGGTTCTTTTTTTTAACATACGTTTAAGAACTGAGTAGCAACAGTAACTTGCAGATACAATTGACATCTCGAGAGTGACGGCTCATTTAAAATTTTTTATGAGATTTGGTTGACACTGGCAAAGCCACATGGATTGAAGATCCTGCGTGACCTCTTGGATGCTGAGTTGTCTGTCCTTGAACAACTGTCTATGTGGTGACGGTACACCTCACAATGGTGGGGACTTTTGTCAGCCTTGAGATGCAGTAGCCTGAGGTAGGTGTTCCTTCATTTTTCTCCCTCTTTTACAGTTAAAAGAAAGGAGGACGCAGCAAATACATGAAGCCTGTCAGCATTTGTAGAAGCAGAAAAGCTGGGTTTATGTTTCAGGTCAGGATGTGAAGGATAAAAGGTTACTTTGGTTGAAATGAAAACTACAAGAGGGTGGGAGAACAGCCCAGTATCTGGATCCTTTATTCATTCATAGGATGAGGGCATGACTGGCTAAGTAGCATTTATTTCCCATCCCTAATTGCCCAGAGGGCAGTTAAGAACAAACCTGTGGTCTGGAGTCACATGTAAGCCAAGCAAGGATGGCTGTTTCCTTTCCTAAAGGACATCAGTGAACCTGATGGGTTTTTCCAACAATCGACAATAGATTCACGGTCATCGCTAGATTCTTAATTCCAGATATTTACTGAATTCAAATTCCACCATCTGTCATGATGGGATTACGAACCCAGGTCCCCAGAACATTACCTGGGTATCCGGATGAACAGTCCAGCGATAATACCACTAGGCAATCGCCTCCCCATAAACAGCGTGTTTTCACATTGGACGGAGGTGAAAGGAGTAATGAAAATACGCAACTCACTAGCTCTTGGAAATAGACTTGGCGAGCCTGTAGGGTTGTCCTAGAGCTTCCGGGATTTCTAAAGTAGTGAATTATTTGTGTTCAAACACCAGCAGCTGATGACTAAAAGAAAAAGGGAAGAAATTGGGAAACAAGCAAGAAATATCAAAGCTGACTGTAAGAGCTTGAGGAGCTATACATAAAGGAAAAGAATAGCTAAACTGAGCATTGGTCACTTAATGAGTGAGACTGGAGAATTGGGACTGACTGAAAAATCATTGAACATAAGAGCTAGGAGCAGGAATAAGCCATTCAGCCCCTCGAGCCATTTAATATGATCATAGCTGATCTCACCTTGGCCTCAATTTGACTTTCCTGCTCACTCACCACAACCTTTCAACCCATTACTGATTAAAAATATGCCTATCTCCTTCTTAAATTTACTCAATGTCCCATAAAATCCAGCGGTCTGGACTATTAATTAATCATTGCAATTAATTCATAGTTATTTATTAATAATTGTGTCTTCCCCCATTTTCTTTGAGTACCTTTCCTAACTAGGTATAAAATCAGGGGAGACATTATTAGTGGGTGGTGGATGATAGTTTGTGAGTGATGGGGATGTTATGAGGATATGGTTAAGGAGGGATGGAGGTGTACAGACATGCAATGGGTGCACTGTGAAGGGGTGGGATGGATGGAGAGAGGGAACTGTAACAAAGCAAAGAAGAACATTCGGCCCCTCAAGCCCGGTCTACCATCCAATGAGGTCATGGCTGATCTGGCTGTGTCTGTCCATAGCAACAGGCAGCTGATTGGCAGAATAAAAGACTCCTGTAAAGGACCAGTTATTGAAGCTGCCAACAATTTGCCCATGAGGGGTGAGCTTCCATTTTATGGAGGACGTAAATCATTAAAAACCAAAAGAACTGCGGATGCTGTAAACCAGGAACAAAAACAGAAGATGCTGGAAATGTTCAGCAGGTCTGGCAGCATGTGTGAAGAAAAGAATCAGAGTTATCATTTCAGGCCCTCCCTCAGAACTGGCCTGCAAAGTCCCACTGATGTAGTGGCCAGCATTCCCCAGTCCCCTGCGTCAACACTATCATATCAAGTAAATCAGTCATAAAAGATAGAGATAATTCAGGCCATCAAGGCTGCACTGACGCTCCAAAGAGCATCCCACCCCTGTAACCACCCCTGTAACCCCACAATCTCCACTGCTAACACACTTAGCCCGTACATCCCTGCACACTATGGGCAATTTCCCACGGCCAATCCACCCTAACCTGCACATCTTTGGACTGTGGGAAGAAAACAGAGCACCTGGAGGAAACGCATGCAGACACGGGGAGAACGTGTTAACTCCACACAGTTGCCCAAAGGTTGAAATCAAACCCATGTTCCCAGCACTGTGAGGCAGCAGTTTAACCACCGAGTCACTGTGTTAACCAAAATCATTGATAATTAAAAGAGAAAATGTTGAAGAAACTCATTGGGTCTGGCAGCATCTGAGGGGAAGGAAACGGGAGTTGGCCAAAGTGGCCCAAATCGCATTGTGATTTCATGTCACACTGACCATGAAATGTTAACTCTGTTTCCTTCTCCACAGATGTTGCGAGGCTTGCTGAGTTTCTCTACTGCTTTCTATTTTCACGTTCATAATACTTTGCTTCATATTGTGTGAGTTATTTTGTTAGTGTGAGCTTTGCCAGGGCAATGTTGAGGTTGTAAGAGGAAGTAGGGAGGGCTGTTGAACAAAAGGCAGAAGACGGAAGTAGGTGAGAGTTGAAAATCTGTTGGCCCCTTTGTCATGCAGCAACTACTATCTGTGTTTCAAAATAGGGCAACGTAGAAAATAGGAGCAGGCCATTCGGCCCTTCAAGCCTATTCCACCATTCAATATGATTACAGCTGATCATCCGACTCAGTCCCCTGATCCTGCTTTCTCCCCATACACTTCGCTCCCTTTAGCCCCAAGAATTATTTCTAAATCCTTCTTGAAAACTAAAGGTGGTAGATCAGAGCTGTATTGTTTTGGGAACGCTGGGACAACGAAGCAGCAAAACCTTCCAATAGTCTAGCAACCCCCCACATTAGAAAAATGAAAGGAAACGAACAGGAGATTGGGGAAAAAATGAATAAGAAAGATTCTGAATGTTTTTTGAGATGGCAGTTATCAAGGTTTTTTTGTAACTAGGTTTCTCTATCTTGTAACTAACACCTGTGTAATGACAGGAAGTGCACCTCCTAATCTGATTTCCTTATGCACTGTTTTCCGTAGTTAACATTAGGCTAGACTCAATGCCCATCTCTGAATGCTGGCCACATATGGAAAGGAATTGGGTTTGTTATCTAACTGTTCGCTGACAGTCTGTGCAGAATTTTGGTTCTGGTCTCGTAATCACAACATTGAAGTTGGCTTTGGATCAGGTACCTCAAAATGCTCTCGGCTTTCCTGGCCCTCAACTCACCGTCCCACCATCCCCTCTCCCAAAAACACCCACCGTGCCCTCTCCCAAACACACCCACCATCCCCTCTCCCAACACACCCACCATCCCCTCTCCCAAACACACCCACCGTCCCCTCTCCCAAACACACCCACCGTGCCCTCTCCCAAACACACCCACCATCCCCTCTCCCAACACACCCACCATCCCCTCTCCCAAACACACCCACCGTCCCCTCTCCCAAACACACCCACCGTCCCCTCTCCCAAACACATCCATCGTCCCCTCTCCCAACACACCCACCATCCCCTCTCCCAAACACACCCACCGTCCCCTCTCCCAAACACACCCACCGTCCCCTCTCCCAAACACATCCATCGTCCCCTCTCCCAAACACACCCACCGTCCCCTCTCCCAAACACACCCACTGTCCCCTCTCCCAAACACATCCATCGTCCCCTCTCCCAACGCACCCACTGTCCCCTCTCCCAAACACACCCACCGTCCCCTCTCCCAAACACACCCACCGTCCCCTCTCCCAAACACACCCACCGTCCCCTCTCCCAAACACATCCATCGTCCCCTCTCCCAACACACCCACCATCCCCTCTCCCAAACACACCCACCGTCCCCTCTCCCAAACACATCCATTGTCCCCTCTCCCAAACACATCCACCATCACCTTTCGCAAACACACCCATCGTCCCCTCTCCCAAACACACCATCGTCCCCTCTCCCAAACACATCGACCGTCCCCTCTCCCAAACGCACCGACCTCTTGCTCTCTCAAACACACCCACCGTCCCATCTCCCTTAAACACTCTCCCCGTATACACTATCCTTCCTCTTCTGTATTCAATCCACCTTCTCTCCATCACCAACCCCTCCTCTCCCTCTACTCCATCTTCATCCCTTTCCCTCACTCTTTCCCCCACCGCTACTTTCCCTGCTCACCTCCTCCTCCCATTCAACAGACCCTCCTCCCACCTCCTCTTACCAGATGGCCCTCTTCCCCTTTTCCTTCCATCTCACCCTCCATCACTATACCCATTCCCTACCCTACCGCCTACACATGGAGTTAGCTGAGTATAACATCTATAAACAATAGGGCAAAAACTCATCAAAACTCTATCAACAGCCGCTGTCAAACCTGCAATCCTTGAAAGACAAGGGCAGCAGTTATATGGTTACACCACCACACGCTAGTCCCCTTCCAAGGCACTCACCTTCCTGACTTGGAAATGTATCGCCGTTCCTTCACTGTCACTGGGTCAAAATCCTGGACTTCCCTCCCTAACAGAATTGTAGGTCTACCTCCAGCACATGGACTGTAGCAATTCAAGTGGTCGCCTCTGTGTGACCTTCTCAAGGGCAATAAATGCTGGCCCAGTGAGTGATGCCCATGAATCAATAAAAGAAAAAGATCTCCATTTATTCCTGGAACATGATGACAATTCCATTAGGGGTTGAATTGCAAGATTTTGACCCAGTGGCAGTGAAGGAATGGTGATATTTTTCCAAGTCAGAATAGTCAGTAGTTTGGAGGGGAAACTTGAAGGTGATGGTGTTCCCATGTATCTGCTGCCCTCGTCTTTCTAAATAGAAGTGGTCATGGGTTTGGAAGGTGCTGTCTGAGTACCTTTGGTGAATTTCTGCAGTGCATCTCGTAGATAGTACACACTGCTGCTACTGAGCATCGGCGGTGGAGGGAGTGAATGTTTGTGAATGCGGTGCCAATCAAGTGGCTGCTTTGCCCTGGATGGCGTCAACTTTTTGAGTGTTTTTGGAGCTGACCCCATTCAGGTAAGTGGGGAGACTACCATCACACTCCTGACTTGTGCCTTGCAGATGGTGGCCAGGCTTTGGAGAGTCAGGAGGTGAGTTACTCATCACAGTATTCCTAGCTAATAAAATGTGAGGCTGGATGAACACAGCAGGCCAAGCAGCATCTCAGGAGCACAAAAGCTGACGTTTCGGGCCTAGACCCTTCATCAGAGAGGGGGATGGGGGGAGGGAACTGGAATAAATAGGGAGAGAGGGGGAGGCGGACCGAAGATGGAGAGTAAAGAAGATAGGTGGAGAAGGTGTGGGTGGGGAGGTAGGGAGGGGATAGGTCAGTCCAGGGAAGACGGACAGGTCAAGGAGGTGGGATGAGGTTAGTAGGTAGCTGGGGGTGCGGCTTGGGGTGGGAGGAAGGGATGGGTGAGAGGAAGAACCGGTTAGGGAGGCAGAGACAGGTTGGACTGGTTTTGGGATGCAGTGGGTGGGGGGGAAGAGCTGGGCTGGTTGTGTGGTGCAGTGGGGGGAGGGGATGAACTGGGCTGGTTTAGGGATGCAGTGGGGGAAGGGGAGATTTTGAAACTGGTGAAGTCCACATTGATACCATATGGCTGCAGGGTTCCCAGGCGGAATATGAGTTGCTGTTCCTGCAACCTTCGGGTGGCATCATTGTGGCAGTGCAGGAGGCCCATGATGGACATGTCATCAAGAGAATGGGAGGGGGAGTGGAAATGGTTTGCGACCCTATTCCCAATTCCTCCGCCTCCGCCGCATCTGCTCCCACGATAAGACATTCCACTCCCGCACATCCCAGATGTCCAAGTTCTTTAAGGACCGCAACTTCCCCCCCACGGTGATTGAGAACGCCCTTGACCGCGTCTCCCGCATTTCCCGCGACACATCCCTCACACCCCGCCCCCGCCACAACCGCCCCAAGAGGATCCCCCTCGTTCTCACACACCACCCTACCAACCTCCGGATACAACGCATTATCCTCCGACACTTCCGCCATTTACAATCCGACCCCACCACCCAAGACATTTTTCCATCCCCACCCCTGTCTGCTTTCCGGAGAGACCACTCTCTCCGTGACTCCCTTGTTCGCTCCACACTGCCCTCCAACCCCACCACACCCGGCACCTTCCCCTGCAACCGCAGGAAATGCTACACTTGTCCCCACACCTCCTCCCTCACCCCCATCCCAGGCCCCAAGATGACATTCCACATTAAGCAGAGGTTCACCTGCACATCTGCCAATGTGGTATACTGCATCCACTGTACCCGGTGCGGCTTTCTCTACATTGGGGAAACCAAGCGGAGGCTTGGGGACCGCTTTGCAGAACACCTCCGCTCAGTTCGCAACACACAACTGCACCTCCCAGTCGCAAACCATTTCCACTCCCCCTCCCATTCTCTTGATGACATGTCCATCATGGGCCTCCTGCACTGCCACAATGATGCCACCCGAAGGTTGCAGGAACAGCAACTCATATTCCGCCTGGGAACCCTGCAGCCATATGGTATCAATGTGGACTTCACCAGTTTCAAAATCTCCCCTTCCCCCACTGCATCCCTAAACCAGCCCAGTTCATCCCCTCCCCCCACTGCACCACACAACCAGCCCAGCTCTTCCCCCCCACCCACTGCATCCCAAAACCAGTCCAACCTGTCTCTGCCTCCCTAACCGGTTCTTCCTCTCACCCATCCCTTCCTCCCACCCCAAGCCGCACCCCCAGCTACCTGCTAACCTCATCCCACCTCCTTGACCTGTCCGTCTTCCCTGGACTGACCTATCCCCTCCCTACCTCCCCACCCACACCTTCTCCACCTATCTTCTTTACTCTCCATCTTCGGTCCGCCTCCCCCTCTCTCCCTATTTATTCCAGTTCCCTCCCCCCATCCCCCTCTCTGATGAAGGGTCTAGGCCCGAAACGTCAGCTTTTGTGCTCCTGAGATGCTGCTTGGCCTGCTGTGTTCATCCAGCCTCACATTTTATTATCTTGGAATCTCCAGCATCTGCAGTTCCCATTATCTCTGACAGTATTCCTAGCCTCTCATTTGCTCTTGTAGCTACTGTTATTATGTGGTAAGCCCAGTTGATTCTGGACAATGGTAACCCCTGGGATATTGATAGTGCGGGATTCAGTGATTGTAATATTAGTAACTGCAAGGGGCAATGGTTAGATTGTCTCTTGTTGGTGATAGTCTTTGCCTGGAATGTGTTTGACACAAATGTTACTTACAACACAGATTATTCTCCTCTGATTCTGTTGTTTGTAACTATCCCTGCCTGGGTATTTTCTGTCATGTTATGCCATTTCCAACCGTCTTCTGCCATCCTCACTCATCTACTGCAGTTCATCTGTGACCACTCTGACATCCATTGTCCAACTATATCGAGGTCAACCTCCACTCTACCGTCTAGAAGACAGCTCTCTGGTTTTTTAGCTCTGACAAGTGGCCAAAGGACCAACATTTATTTTCTTGGGTATTCCTTTATATTCTTGTTGTTTTAATTACTCCTTGTTTATCTTACAGTCTGCAAATCGAACTCTGAGCATTCTGCAAGAAAGCCATTATTCCAATAACAAGTGCTGTGTTTGCTGGAGGGTGTTTGGAAATATTCCAACAAAATATATCAAAGCAAACAAACAGCTGGATGCTGTATTGGACTTGGCAAATGTGGGTAAATTATCCGACCAGTCATTTCGTTTCAGTGCGGGTCGATTACTTTGACTGTTTTGGTTTGCAATATTCATCGCACGTTCCTTCCAACAACCTTTGATGTGACACCGATAGAACAAAAGATAACAGTATCTGGGGTATATATGTTGAAGCCTTTTCAGAGCATACTCGCTCTGAGATTGTCAAAAGAACAAGCCTAGAAACTAACAGCCACTGTCTCTACCTTTGATGCACTGTGCTCAAATCCCATTCATATTGTGGCCGGGTGACTAATAATCAATCTCCAAATGTTTTCACCAAGTCTGCAGGGTGTGGGGGAGACACTGTTGGCCAGCCTTGATGCAGAGAGGTGTCCTTAAAGCCGTAACCCCTGCTTTCAGATTACCTGTTTCATGTGTTTAGTGATAACCATGAGAAATAGGCGTGGACTGTTTGGCCCCTTGAGCCTGCTCCACCATTCGAAAGGATCATGGCTGGTCCAAACGGGGTGGCGCAGTGGCTTAGTGGTTAGCACTGCTGCCTCACAGCACCAGGGTCCTACCTGGGTGTGATTCCAGCCTCGGGCGACTATCTGTGTTGAGTTTGCACATTCTCCCTGCATCTGTGTCCAATTTTGGGCCCCACACCTCAGGAAGGACATAGTAGCCCTGGAGGGTGTCCAGCGGAGATTCATACAGATGATCCTGGAATGGTAGGTTTAACGTATGATGAATGGCTAAGGATCCTGGGATTGTACTCATTAGAGTTTAGAAGGTTGAGAGGAGATCTAATAGAAACTTACAAGATAATGTATGGCTTAGATTAGATTTCTTACAGTATGGAAACAGGCCCTTCGGCCCAACAAGTCCACACCGCCCCTTGAAGCATCCCACCCAGACCCATCCCCCTATAACCCACACACCCCTGAACACTACGAGCAATTTAGCATGGCTAATCCACCTAACCTGCATATCTTTGGACTGTGGGAGGAAACCGGAGCACCTGGAGGAAACCCACGCAGACACGGGGAGAATGTGCAAACTCCACACAGACAGTTGCCCGAGGTGGGAATCGAACCTGGGTCCCTGGTGCTGTGAGGCTGCAGTGCTAAACACTGAGCCATTGTGCCACTTCGGAAGGGTGGACGCAAGGAAGTTGTTTCCGTTAGGCGGGGAGACTAGGACCCATGGGCACAGTCTTAAAATTAGAGGGGGTAAATTTAAAACTGAAATGAGGAGACATTTCTTCAGCCAGAGAGTGGTGGGCTTGTGGAATTCATTGCCACGGAGTGCAGTGGTGGCCGGGACGTTGGATGCCTTCAAGGCAGAGATCGATAAATTCTTGATCTCACAAGGAATCAAGGGCTACGGGGAGAGTGCAGAAAGTGGAGTTGAAATGCCCATCAGCCATGATTTAAATGGCAGAGTGGACCCGCTGGGCCGAATGGCCTTACTTCCACTCCTATGTCCTATGGTCTTATGGTCTTATGTATGGGTTTCCTCCAGGTGCTCCAGTTTCCTCCCACAGTTCAAAGACATGCAGGCAGTGTGGATTGGCCATGCTGTACTGCCCAGGGATGTTTGGGTTAGACATGGGGAAATCAGGGGTAGGAAAATGGATCTGGGTGGGATGCTCTTCGGATTGTCAGTATGAACTTGTTGGGCCGAATGCCCTGTTTCCACACTGTGGGGATTCTATGTTAATATATGTTGGCCTAACCAGTAACATTTTCATGAACAAGAAAATCAAAAATGAGCTATGGCAAACAAAGAAATAGGATGAAGGCTCTAGGCCCAAAACGTCAGTTTTTGTGCTCCTAAGATGCTGCTTGGCCTGCTGCGTTCATCCAGCTCCACACTTTGTTAACAAGGCGTGGAGCTGGATGAATACATCAAGCCAAGCAGCATCAAAGGAACAGGAAAGCTGACGTTTCAGGCCTAGGCCCTTCTTCAGAAATGGGGGAGGGGAAGGGGTTTATGAAATAAATAGGGAGAGAGGGGGAGGTGGATAGAAGATGGATAGGGGAGAAGATAGGTGGAGAGGAGTCAGACAAGTTAAGGAGGCAGGGATGGTGCCTGTAGAGGTGAGTGTAGATGGGGAGGTAGGGAGGAGATAGGTCAGTCCGGGGAGGATGGACAAGTCTTAAGGTGGTGGGATGAGGCTAGTAGGTAGGAGGTGGAGGTCAGGCTTGAGGTGGGAGGAGGGGATAGGTGGGAGGAACGACAGGTTAGGGAAGTGTGGACAAGCTGGGCTGGTTTTGGGATGTAGTAGGGGCAAGGGATTTTGAAGTCCACATTGATACCATTGGGCTACAGGGTTCCCAAGCGGAATATGTGTTGCTGTTCCTGCAACCTTCAGGTGGCATCGTTGTGGCACTGCAATAGGTCCAGGATGGACATGTCATTTGAGGAATGGGAGGGAGAGTTGAAATAGTTCGCGACTGGGAGGTGCAGTTGTTCAGTGTGAACCAAGTACAGGTGTTCTGCAAAGCTTCCACTCGATTTCCCCAACATAGAGGAGGCCACAATGGGAACAGCGGATGCAGTATACCACATTAGCAGATGTGCAGGTGAAAATCCATAAGCCTGAGTGCCCTGGTCGACACATTGTGTCCACCTGCTCCTGCCCCACCAAACTCATCTCCACCTATCTTGACTCCATTTTCTTCCCCTTGGTCCAGGAACTCCTACCTGTGTCCACACACTACCCACACCCTCCACCTCCTCCAAAACTTCCAATTCCCTGGTCCCCAACACCTCACATTTATCGTGGACGTCCAGTGCCTACAAACCTGCATTCTCCATGTAGATGGCTTAAAGGCCCTCCACTTCTTGCTGTCCCACAGACCCAACCAGTTCCCCTCCTCTGACACCCTCATTCGCTTAGCTAAACATCCTCACGAGATTTTCTGAAGAAGGGTCTCAGCCCGAAACGTCAGCTTCCCTGCTCCTCTGATGCAGCTTGGCCTGCTGTGTTCATCCAGCCCTACACCTTGTTATCTCAGATTGTCCAGCATCGGCAGTTCCTACTATCTCTAAACTTCTGGATTGTTCTGTTTCTCTGCAGACCTGGATCCCTGTTGTTTAGTGACAGGACAATTTTTCTTAATACACTGAACTGTACAACGTCCTCACCTCTTCAAGTGATGGTTGTAAAGCCTCAATAAAATGCAAACAAAATAGATCCACAGACTTCCCGGTACCATTTGCAAAACAAATCTAAAATTAAACTGTACCATGTCTCCCAATTCTTAAAGTATAAATTACAAATACTGTTGTACATTATTTTTAACACATTCCACTATCTGATATGAACCCAGGTCTCCAGATCATTACCTGAATCTCTTGATTAATAGTCAGCAATAATACCACTTGGAAACTGCCTCCCCTTATTAATTTATTCAAACATGGAATCGTCTGTTCCTCATCCCTAATTGCCCTTGAAGTGAGTGGGTTATTAGACCACCACTGTGTCAACTTCCTTACATAAGCAAAGGTGGAAATGCTTTGGAGGAGGTTTATTAGACATTACCTGGCATGGATGATGCCTGCAATGTTCTGACAGTGGTTCAACAGACTAGGCTTCTATCCACTGGAGTTTAGAAAGAAATATGTGACTTTTATGTATAAGTTTCTGAGGGGTGCTGAAGATTAGATGTGGAGAAGATGGCTCCTCTAATGGGAGAGGAACAAGGAGTAACTATTTAAAAATCAGAGGTTGCCTTTTTAAAACAGAGATGAGACACGGTAGCTCAGTTGTTAGCACTGCCACCTCATAGCACCAGGGATCCACGTTCAATTCCACCGTCAAGCAACTGTGTGGAGTTTGCAAATTCTCCCCACGTCTGCGTGGCCTTCCTCCAGGTGCTCCAGTTTCCTCCCACAATCCAAAGGTGCCCAGTAAAAGCCAAAAGAACTGCGGATGCTGTAAATCAGGAACAAAAGCAAAGTTGCTGGAAAAGCTCAGCAGGTCTGGCAGCATCTGTGGAGGAGAAAACAGAGTTGACGTTTCGGGTCCGGTGACCCTTCCTCAGAACAAAGATGCGCAGGTTAGGAAGAATGGCCATGGGAAATGCAGGGTTATAGGAATAGGGTAGGGGGGTGAGTCCAGGTGGAGTGGTGTTCAGCGGGTTGGTGTGGACCGAATGGCCAAATAGCCTCTATCCACACTACAGGCATTCTATGAAATGTTCTCCTTAAATAGCTAGGAATCCTGGGTTCAAATACCACTGACTTCAGAAGTGTGTCATAACAGGTGGATCAGAAAATATCTGCTCTGAGGAACATCTGTGGAGATGTCCTAGGGATGAGATGAATGGTCTCCAAGAGTCATAACCATTTTCCTTTGTGCCACCAGTATGGAAGTTTCCCCCCTCATTGATTCTCACTCATTGTTTTGCTGCGGTTCCTTGATGCCACACTCAGTTGAATGTGGCTTCGATGTTAAGGGCTGTCACTCTCAACTCACCTCTGGAATTCGAGGTTGTAATGAGGTCAGGAGCTGAGTGGCCCTGTCTAAACCAAATTGAGCAGCTTGTTGCAGAGCAAGTGCTGCTTGATTGCATGGTCAGCGACTTAGCTGCAGCCAACCTTTTTGTCACGTTTTAGCAAGTCCTTTGTGGGGAAAAGGTGAAAAAGTTTGTTTATCACCAGGGTTGCAGCTCAGCAAGATTGCAAATGGGCAAACTTGTTTTTTCACATTGTAAGAGAAACCCACAAACAATTTGCAAACAAATTAATATCTTTACTGCTTTAAATAAAGAATATTTAGAATATTCCATCACCAAAGATTTCCATGCTGTCAAAACCTCTTGCCTTGGAAAGGACTCTAAAATGTTGTATACATCATTAAAAAAAACACTGGCTCAGATACGCAAACATAAATTTTGTCAAGAACTTAATGGTTCTGGTTTCTAGCCATGGAGTGCGAAAGTCATATTGAGACATGTTTTCCCCTGAGTTTAAATGACAGCTTTAAAGTTCAATACTACTTGAGGAATGTACATAATATTTATGAAATCTACCTGCTATTTCAGCCTGGAACATCAAAGTTCTACGTTATGTAAAAGGTCTGAAAGATACAGCTCCCATCAGTTTTCCCTTCTGCGAGCAAGTTCCCCACAATTTTCAGATCATTTGAAAACAGCAGCAAATGCCTTAACTTTGAGATATATTGTTCTTACACCTAATGATGACGTGGAGGTGCAAATCTCAGAATGGGGTGGACAGGTCAGAAATCACACGACACCAGGCCGCAGTCTAACAGATTTATTGAAATCTCAAGCTTTCGGAGCCTCTCTATTTCTTTCGGTGTTAGCGAGAGGGGTAGTATCAGACTCAGAATTTATAAGTAAAAGGTCAAAGGGTCACACCATTGATGAGGACGTAATACACAAACTTAAGATGCTGTTCAATCTTTAATCTGTTAGAAGGTTTTAACTGATTAGTATGTATCTGAAAATACCCTAATTCTTTTCTAAGTCACTGTCCTGAGAGAACTAAAGGTTTTATCACTGTCAAGAGGAGGTGACATTTTAGGTTAGATGTGAAAAATAATGAAAATTTAACAAAAATTAAATTTCATTTTATGAGAAATAATCATGGCAGAATTTCATGTTGGTTCAATCGTGTTTTGTTCTTTGTTTTCATTTCTATCAAGTATGAGGGCAGAAGGAAGAAAAAGTTGAGGTTTCTCTGAATTTCACACTACACTGAGGGTTCTTTAACCAGAAAAAAGATTGAAAACCGCCAGTGTACATTTTTATCATCTCATTCATCTGAAAAATAAACGATAAATTATTCTTTTAATGTATTGATCTGCCTGCTTTTTGCAAACATTTCCATTCAAATCTAATGACTTCTCACAATCAGTGCTAAGAACAATTTTAGAATGACCAATTGTATAAAATATGTGGTAGTGCCCCAGCCCCTGGGCCAGGAGACTCAGGTTCAAGTCCCACTTGCTCCAGAGGTGTGTACTAACATTATTGAATAAGTTTACGAGAAAAATAGATTAAATCAAGTTTTTTAAGTAGCTTTCCCTGACATTTTTGCAGCACTTAACTAATTCCATAGTCTCTGCCATCCCTCTCACGCCATTCCATCCTTCCCATGACATTCCTCTCCGTCCCTGCCGTCCAATTCCTTCCACCCCTCCCTCACCACCCCAACCCCATCTCCATCCTGCTTTTACCATCCCAAACACTCCCATCCATCCCTCATGGAAACACTTGGCTGACATTTACTAAACATTGGATAAGGGTCCATTTCGGGGAGCTCAGGGAAGGCTTTCTCTCTGCGGGCACGAGTGACTTATCCCACTCAATCCTCCGACCCTCGCCTCATTCTGCACCTCAATGGCACCCTATGCCTGCCATCGTGTGCTCACAACGCAGAAATACTAGCCACTGCCAGTCCTTCCCAGGATTGCTGACACAGATGCCATTTTCCAAACCCAGCATGCACAGGTCAAGTCCAGCCAACGAGGGGCTGCCCTCCACAATGTTAAAAGTAATGAAAATAAAAGCCTCCGGGAGGGCACACAGGTAGTACAGCTGACACTTCATTGCAAATACAAGCTCATATTCATAGACTCATTGCTACTTTGCATTACCAGCTGTCTGCCAACTTTCACCCTGTTTTATTCATTGACAGTATGTAGGCAGTCCTGGCTAGGTCTGTCCCAAATCGGGCAGTAGCCCTGAGGACAGTTAAGAGTTAGCTATGTTGCTGCGAGCCTGGAGACAAAGGTAAGCCACACCAGCTCAAGAGAGCAGATTCTTTCCCAAAGGTCATTAGTGAACCAGATAGAATATCCCCCAGGAATCAGTAATAGTTTCTTGGCCATCATGAGACTTTCAATTCCAGAATTTTTACTGAATAAACATTCCACTATCCGCCATGACAGGATTTAGACCAAGGCCCCAGATCATTACCTAAACCACTTGATTAATAGTCTAGTCATAATATCACTAGACCATTTCCTCCCTTTATGGCAGGGTTGGTGGAATTTGAATTCAATTTTTCTTTAAAAATCTGCAAAAAGTCTAATGGTGACCATGAATCCATTATCGATTGTTGAAAAAAACCCATCTGGTTCAGTAATGTCCTTTATGGAAGGAAACTGCCATCCTTACCTGGTCTGGCCCACATGCGATTGCAGATTCATAGCAATGTGGTTGACACCTAACTGCCCTCTGGGCAATCAGAGATGGGAAATAAATGTTGGTCAAGACAGTGATACCCTCATCCTGTGAATGAATTAAAAAAATTATCTGTTCATGCATGGAATATGGACATCACTGGTGAGGCCAGCATTTCTTTCCAATCCCTAGTTGCCCCTTGAGAAGGTGGGGGTGAGCTGCCTTCTTGAGCCACTGCAGTCCACCTGCTGTGGGTTGACTCACAATGCCATTAGGGAGAAAATCCCAGGATTTTGACCCAGCAACAGTGAAGGAATGGCGATATATTTCCAAGTCAGGGTGGTGAGTGGCTTGGAGGGGAACTTGCAGGGGGTGGTGTTCCTGTATGTCTGCTGCCCTTTTCCTTCTAGATCGAAGTGGTCATGGATTTGGAAGGTGCTGTCTGAGGATCTCTGGTGAATTTCTGCAGTTCATCTCGTAGATAGTGCACACTGCTGCTACTGAGCGTCGATGGTGGAGGGAGTAGATGTTTGCGAAGACAGCAAAGAACAAAAAGAAGGCAAGGCAGAAATGCTCTGAGCATCCATAGCCTGAGTGAGCACTAAGAGAACAAGTGAGGAGCTCTGAGATGCAGCCTAGTCCAATCTATGGGATGGATTTCTCCTCGGCAAAGTGGCTTGGCACAGTGTCCTGGCAGCAACAGGGCAATTATAGACACTTGCACAATACAAAGTGCAGCACTGAAAGTGGGCAATGGTATTGTCCACTTGTTGAGTTGTAGCTATGCCATGTTGAGGGGGTAAGGCTGGTGCAAGTCTGATACCAACCTTCATGGGTGGGCTGGTACAGCCATCCACTCACTCAGAATTTCCTGTTGGGAATAGGCCTTCTTTCCTTCCAGCATGCAGCTTCACACCAGTGAGGTGAGATTAGGGACTAATCACTTGTTAATTCAGGCAAATAGGTCCCTCAACTTGCCGCTCAAACCCTAGTTTCAAAATTGGACTTCTTCTCATTTTTCTGATCTCTCCCTGTTTTCCCAACCAACCTGCCATCGGCAGCATCATTCAGGGATTAGGAATGCTCAGCCCAGGTTGGCCTTGCTGTTTGGGTTCATGACCTACCCCGGCTCCTGATCTCAAGTAAAAGCCCAACTTGCACCCCACCACCACTTGCTTCCAACCTCACCCCCACCAACCAATGGAAGCAGCATGGGCATACCACTCTTCCAGGCATTCCCTGAATGAAAGCCTGTGGCCCCACTAAAGAAACCCACCAACAGATGTAAAAACCCAAAGAACTGCAGATGCTATAAGTCAGGAACAAAAACAGAAGTTGCTGGAAAATCTCAGCAGGTCTGGCAGCATCAGTGAAGAAAAAAATCAGAGTTAACGTTTCGGGTCCGGTGGCCCTTCCTCAGAACTGTTGAGTTGTGGGGAAGGGTCACCAGACCTGATAACTCTGATGATTCTTTTCACACATGTTGCCAGAACTGCTGAGTTTTTCCAGCAGCTTCAGTTTTTGTTCCACCAACAGATGTACCCATTAGACTGATCTATCAGGATAACCCAGATGGAAATAAGCTAATTATTGTTACACATTCTAACTATCTCTGAATGTGATGGAACACAAATTATTCCTAATAAATCACCCATTGAAGCAGTTCGGAGTCACCCACTCCCCTCCCTCATAATAAGCTTAGAAGACACAGGAACAGAAGTCAGCCACTCAGCCCATCAATAGTGTGCTGTCATTCAATGAGATCATGGTTGATATGATAATCTTCAACTCCATTTTCTTGCCTTTACCCCCATATCCCTCAATTCCCTTCCTGATTAAAAATCTATCGCGGCCTTGAATAGAGTCAATGAACCAACCTCAACAGCCCTCTGCTGTAAACAATTCCACAAATTCACTACCTTTTGAGAGGAGAAATTCCTCCTCATCTCTGTCTTCAATGGACGATCCCTTATTCCAAGCCCCGTGGTCCTAGATTCTCCCTAAAGGGGAAAAAACCTCTCTGTATCGACATGTTCTGGCCCAAGAAAGAATAATCATTCTGTAGGTCGATAATTATATGTTTGTGTACATAGGCAATGCATCTTTTCACTACGACCCTGTTCAAACTAATTCAGATAATTACTCTCAACGAATTTAATGTACAGTACAATTTAATTTTTTTTAGTTTTCAACGGATTCTTTTTTCTCCTTGAAAGGAAATGACTGACCACAAAGGCATCTTTTGCGAACACCAAAACTGATCACTCTCAGTGTCTCGGTGTCTGAAGACAAGCAACTCTGAACTCGACAAATTGCTCTGGAGAAAAGGTACACCTTCTGCTGGCCATGCATCCCTTAAAGTGGTCACTTCCGCTGATGGCTGCACTTAGTTGCTGGGCAGGTAAAAGGAAATTCCTACTTTTTTGCGTCGCTATGCAACCGCAATAGAGTTGTTCGGGTCTCTAACTGCACTGAGAGGGGGCAGTACAATGCCATGTTATATTTTCTGCTACCTTGTTAACGTATTATTTCAATAAGTTAATAAGTCATTTGAAGTGATACAACATCCTGAAAATTATTGACACAACTAAATCTTTACTGTTTCCCTTTTAATGTTATTTGAAGAGTTACAATCAAAATCAGCTCTTCAGGTCAAAAAATGAGGGCCACTTTTCTTTACTGTTTCATGAGATGTGGGTGTTGCTGGAAAGATCAGCATTTGTTATGCAGATTCAGTTGCCCCTGAACTGAGTGTATGGCATGGACCATTTAAGAGGCACATTCATTATGAATCACATTGGTATCATATGTAGGTCAGACCACGTAAGGATAGCAGATTCACTAAAAGACATTAAACAAGCTATGATTTATAAGCACCATCAGCGAGACTAGCTGTGAATTCCAGATTTATTAACCACATTCAATTTTCAATTTCAAATCCTCTGATTCTGTTTATTTGAGTAACAGTTTGCAGCTACAGAGCACATTTGGTGTCAAAATTTTCCCGAAACAGCTTACAGAGCTTCCCACACCAGCTCAGGTTATCACGAAGGTCTGGTCTTCTCAACTCTGCACCTCCAGTTAAACCTAACACCTATTGTCTCTCTGTAATGAGACAGCAGCCCTATGGTTCTTTGGGACTATGGTGAATTTTAACAGAGCTGTGAGAACAATAGATGGTCAGGCACAGAGGGATACATTCTAGAAGAAACAGTGGTAAAATTCTTGATCAAGGAGCATTTTTAAGGAGGGTCTTGTAGTGGAGAGGGAGCTGGACAGACAGTGCACTTCAGGGAAGGACTTCCAAAGTTTGGAAACTTGCTAGTTCCACAATTAATAAAATGTGAGGCTGGATGAACACGGCAGGCCAAGCAGCATCTCAGGAGCACAAAAGCTGACGTTTCGGGCCTAGACCCTTTTTGTGCTCCTGAGATGCTGCTTGGTCTGCTGTGTTCATCCAGCCTCACATTTTATTATCTTGGAATTCTCCAGCATCTGCAGTTCCCATTATCTCTAGTTCCACAATTAGCTGTGTAAAAGGAGAAAGGAGGCCATGTAGGAGATTGGAGCTGGAGTAATGAAGGGCTTTACAGGGTTTAGGAGTGCGGGATGCTCCAAAGATAAATAGGACAAGGCAATGTGGGATGATTTAAAAAATGTTTAAAACACTTGAAGCTTGGAACACTTGGAAAAATTGTAGGTTGCAAGTCACGGTGGTTGAGTTGAAATATGTTTATTGAGAATTAGCCCAAACAGCAAGAAAGCACAGTAAAACCCAGTGACCTAGTTCAACTTCTCTCGACTGTCTAACAAGATTTTTAAAACATTCAGAAGGAAAGGCATCCAAACGCTTCCACAAAACACGGTTAATCTCAAACTATAAGTTCATGGAACATTTTATGCCATTCATAGCTTTACAAAACCACTTCAAAAAATAACTTTATTGAAACAGATTTTTGATGAGCATGCTTAATATACAGCAATCTAATCTCCTTGAGAAGGCAGGAGAATGGGGCTGAGAAGCATATCAGACATGATCAAATGGTGGAGCACGCTCAGTGGGCCGAATAGCCTCATTCTGCTCTTATATCTTATGCTCTTAATTTCTAACAACTTAAATTTGCAGAAAATTGAAATTTAAGTCATAGAGTCGTAGAGCTGTACAGCACGGAAAAAGACCCTTCGTCCAGTCCTCCACGCTGACCAGACATCCTACATAAATCTAGCCTATTTGCCAGCATTTGGCCCATATCCCTCTAAACCCTTCCTATTCATATATCCATCCAGATGCCTCTTAAATGTTGTAATTGTACCCACCTCCACCACTTTCTCTGGCAGCTCATTCCACACACGCACCACCCTCTGCGTGAAAAAGTTGCCCTGTAAGTTCCTTTTTAAATCTTTCCCCTCTCATCTTAAACCTATGCCCTCTAGCTTTAGATTCCCCAACCCCAGAGACAAGACCTTGCCTATCTACCGAATCCGTAACCCTCATGATTTTGTAATGCTCTAAGGTCACCCGTCAGCCTCCAATGCTCCAGGGAAAATAACCCCAGCCCACGCAGCGTCAGCTCATAGCTCAAACCCTACAGCCGTGGCCACATCCTCGTAAATCTTTTCCCGGCCCTTTCGAGTTTCACAACATCCTTCCTATAAGAGGGAGGCCAAAATTGCACGCAGTATTCCTAAAGTGGCCTAACTAATATCCTGTAAGGCTGCAACGTGGCGTCCTATACTGAATGTACTGACCAATAGAGGTGAGCATACCAAATACCTTCTTCATTATCCTATCTACCTGTAACTCCACCAAGCAAATTTCAATTCACACAATAAAAATCACACAAATTAAGTTCACAGAAAATTGAAATTCAAGTCAATTAAAATTTGTTACACACAATTATTTTCAAATCATACAATTTAAATTCACAGTGAATTTAAAATTGTATTGCGTTTGAACTGAGCAAATTTAAATTCAGATTGAATTAAATTCATAACTTAAATGTGCGGATGAGGCAAAATTTTAATTGGCAGGAGCAATTTCTGAATTTGAATTGAAATAATATGGGTGTTATAACAAATCTCATAAATTTGAGAAGAAAACAAAAAGACCAGCAGTATAATAGGTAAAGTATTTTTTAAGTATGAAGGAATGTTTCAGAATATCTGATCCATGTAGAGATTGCAGCTTGTAAAACACTGGGCAAGATTTTTCATTCATACAGTTGTGTAAAATGGATAGCAATCGACCTCTAGCCCATTTTTATATCTCATCTTATTTTCAACTCTACCAACGCGAACAAAAATCAGAATGGCTAGAAATGTTAAGTACTGCCAAGATTTACCCAACGTCCTGTATTTACTACTGCTGGAGAACAGGAAATAATTGAAACTTGCTAGACTTTCAATGAGTAGGTGGGGTAACATTTTAACTCAAGTCAGTTTGCTTACAGGATGACAGATATCCAGAATTGAGTGATTTCTAGAGTGCTTGGGTAGAAAGAAACTCTGAGTGCCTGGAAGGAGAGAGCCGTACAAGATAAGGGTGAATAGTTAGCGGTTGAAGGTGCCAGTCTGGGCAGCGTTACGCATAATAAATCAAGATGACGTTAGAGGAATGACCAACACACTCAGATTAATGCTTAATTTTGTTTGTAAATATTAACAGCGATTCACGAAATAATCTTTGTAATAAGTGGCACATTGAATTTTGCCACCGATAAATGGTTAAAATTCTTAAAACACAGCCAATAAAATAGGGAAAGTTTCACAAATTTGCATGCTAATCTACTCTGTCTCAATCCAGTGTTAGTGAAACACAGAATAAAGTCAGTGCCACGTCTCTGCAACAGCAATTCAGAGAGACCCACTCCCTCGTTTTTTTCCCTTGTAGCCCTGCAAATTCTTTTCCATTAGTTAATGTTCAAATTATTAACTGAGTCTGCCTCTGCCTCATTCTCAGGTATGCATTCCAGATCCTAACCATTTGTGACATCAAAAGGTTTTTTTCCCCACACATCATTGTCAGAATCACATGGCATAGAAACAGGCCCTTTGGCCCACTGGGTTTATGCCAACCAACAAATGCTAAAGTCCTCTCTGATGAAGGGTCTAGGCCCGAAACGTCAGCTTTTGTGCTCCTGAGATGCTGCTGGGCCTGCTGTGTTCATCCAGCCTCACATTTTATTATCTTGGAATTCTCCAGCATCTGCAGTTCCCATTATCTCTGTTAAATTGCACTGATCCCTTTACCTGAAAATGTTGCTGAATCAATGTTCTTGATCCGTGTGCAACTGGGATCGATTTCTCCCCTTTTCCTCTAGTTGGACTCCCTGCCTCGTGGTCGCAGAATCACAGAAGTGTTACGGTGCAAATGGAGATCATTCAGCCCTTCGTGCCTGCAGTGACTGTCCAAATGAGCATTATTATCTCGTGCCTTTACCTCGCACACTTGCACGTCATTTTTATTTAAATAACCATCCAAATAAGTTTACTCTTCTCAAACTGAAAAACTGGAGTCTACAAAATACCTGAAAGAATTCTCGAAAATCTTTCCTGCACCATCTCGCTTAACAGGATCTTTATTATTTCCAATTTGAGTGCTTCCAGTTCGCAAACAAAGATTGCATATTGGGCAGGACATGGGTTAGGCCACTTCTGGAATCTTGCCTTCATTTCTGGTCTCCTCCCTATAGGAAAGATGTTGTTAAACTTGAAAGGATTCAGAGAAGATTTTAAAGGGCATTGCCAGGGTTGGAGGGTTTGAGCTATAGATTGAGGCTGAATCGGCTCGGGACTACTTTCCCTGGAGCGTCAGGGGCTGAGGGGTGACCTTATAGAGGTTTATAAAATCATGAGCGGCATGGATAGAGTGAATAGCAAAGGTCTTTTCGCCAGGGTGAAGTTTAAGGTGAGAGCAGAAAGATTTGAAAGGGGACATAAGGGGCAACTTTTTCATGCAGACGATGGTGCGTGTATGGAATGAGCTGCCAGAGAAAGTGGTGGAGGCTGGTACAATGACAACATTTAAGAGGCATCTGGATGGGTATATGATTAGGAAGGGTTTAGAGGGATATGGGCCAAATGCTGGCAAACAAAACTAGGTCAATTTAGACTGTGATAATGGGAACTGCAGATGCTGGAGAATTCCAAGATAATAAAATGTGAGGCTGGATGAACACAGCAGGCCAAGCAGCATCTCAGGAGCACAAAAGCTCCTGAGATGCTGCTTGGCCTGCTGTGTTCATCCAGCCTCACATTTTATTATCTAGGTCAATTTAGACTATCTGGTCAGCATGGGCTAGTTGGACTGAAGGGTCTGTTTCCATGCTGTACAACGTCATGGCCCTATTAGGAAACAACTTATTGGTTTCCTTTCCCTCACCAACTTCCATCCCATCCGCCCCAGCATTATGATTCTCCACAAGCAGGTCTAAAATGTACCCATCAATACACCCAGCCAGAAGGTGATGGTGAGCTTGGTACACGCCACTTGTTAGGCCTCAGTTGGTGTACGTGTTCAGTTGTTGGTGCCACATTATAGGATAGATGAGACTGCATTGAAGAGGGTGTGGGAGCAATTTTTTTTAGAACAGTTTCGGCTACGAGTAATAGGATAATGATGGTGGAGGATTTCAACTTCTCCCAATGTTAACGGGGGTAGTCATTGTGTGAAAGGCGTAGAGGGAGCGGAATTCTTAAACTGCATTCCAGAGAGCTTTTTAAGCCAGTCTGTAGAAGGCCTACAAGAAAGGGGACAGTCCTGGACTTAATCGCAGGTGACGGAGCCGGGTAAGTGGTTTTGAAGTATCAGCTGGGGAGCAATTTGCGGACAGCGATCATAACTTCGTTAGATTCAGCGTTGTTAAGTAAAAGGGTAAGCAAGGCTTGAAATCAAAGTTCTAAACAAGTTTGATAAGATCAGATAGGAAGTGGACCAGGAGCAGATACTTTCAGGTACATCTCTGTCATAGCAGTGGGATGCATTCATGAAGGAAATAGGGGGAGTACAGTGCCAACCTTCTCCAATAAAAATAGAGAGTGAGGCCAAAAAAAACCTGTGGACTCTAGATATCGAGAGATGTATGGGAATGGATAATGAGAAAAAGGGAGGCTTATGGCACAGTCCAAGGAAACCCTTGAAGACTACAGAAAGTGCAAGGATTACTAAAAAGGAAATTAGGAGAGGGAAAAGAGGACATGAAAGGATAGTGGTAGGTAAAGTAAAGGGAACCCTAAGCTATTTTCCAAGTACATTAAGGGTAACAGGATAACTAGGGAAAGAGTAGGGACTACAGTGGTAATTTGCATTTGAGGGTGAGGATATAGGTAGGATTCTAAATGAATAGTTTGTGTCACTAGTGAAACGGTTGTTTTGGGTATGGAAATCAGACAGTAGGGCTGTGGTATAATTACAGAAATTAGCGTAGACAATGAAGAGGTTCTGAGTGGTCTGGTAGGCTTTAAAATCTCCAGGGCTAGACAAAATGTATCCAAGTTGCTGAGTGAGGCCAGGGAGGAAATAGCTGGGATGCTGGTGAAAATTTTTAATTCCTCTCTGGCTGCAGGAGAGGTGCCAGAGGACCAGAGGACAGCCAATGTTGTATCGTTATTTAAGAAGGGAGTTTGGCATAAACCAGGCTGTCCGGTCTAACCTCAGTGTTGGGGAAACTGTTGGACGCAATTCTGAGGGACATGATTAACCTGTCGATGCAGAGGCAGGGGTTCATCAGGGTCAGTATGGTTTTGTTAAAGGGAGGTCATGTCACAGCAACCTGACCGAATATTTTTGAAGAGGTGCTTGGTGTATAATTTAAAGGAGAATAACTTAGATAAATGAAATTTGTTGCATTTTGGTGGGTCACACCAGGACAGGACTTACAGTCAATGGTAGGGCTCTGAGGTATGTTACCGAACAAAAAGACCTAGGGACACAGGTTCATAGCTCCTTGAAAGTAGAGTCACAGGTAAACATGGCAGTGAAGAAGGCTTTCAGTATGCTTGGTTTTAGTCGTCACCATTGAGTAGAGAAGTTGGGACATCTTGTTGCAGTTGTAGAAGACTTTGGTGAGTCTAAAACTCAAGGTCTTAGGTTTAGGGTGAGGGGGAGAGATACGAAAGGATCTAGAGGGGCAATTGTTTCACACAGAGGGTGGTGAGTTTCTGGAACAGGCTGCCAGAGGTGGTGGTAGAAACGAGTACAATTTTGTCATTTAAGAAACATTTAGACAGACTCATGGATGGGATAGGTATGGAGGGACATGGACCAAACACAGGCAAATGAGACTAGTTTAGTTGTGAAAAGTGGGTCGTCTAGACAAGTTGGGCTGAAGGGCCTACTTCCATGCTGTAGACCTCTATGGCTCTATGACTAGGCGTATAGATGAGCATAATGCTTTTGATGTAGTCTATTTGGACTTCAGCAAGACTTTTGATAAGGTCCCACATGGCAGACTTGTAGTGAAGATAAACTACAGTGTCCAGTGAGATTCTCCAGGGATCAGTATTGGGGGTCCTTGCTGCTTGTGGTTCATAAAAACGATTTAGACTTCAATGTAGCAAAGTTGATCAGTAAGTTCACACATGGCACACAAATCGGTGAGATGGTAAACAGTCAGCAGCATAGCCTTAGATTACAGGAGGAAAATAGACAGGCTGGTCGAATTGGCTGATCAGTAGCAAATGGAATTAAATCTGGATAATAAAATGTGAGGCTGGATGAACACATCCAGCCTCACATTTTATTATCTTGGATTCTCCAGCATCTGCAGTTCCCATTATCTCTGATACTATTTTAAATCTGGATAAGTCTGAAATGATGTAAGGGAATATATGATGAACTGCAGGGCCAATGGGAAGTCCCAATGAGTACAGGGACCTCCGTGTGCATAGACACTGATCCTTTGATGTAGCAGCATAGGTCAATAAAGTGGCTAAGATGGTACATGGGATTCTTGCCAATATTAACAAAGGCACCGAGTTTAAGAGCAAGGAGGTTATGCTGGAACTGTGTGCAAGGTTAGTTAGACCACAGCTGAAGTATTGCGTGTAATCCTCGAGATCAAATTATTGCAGAGATGAGGTAGCACTCAATCGGGGCATTTGCCAGGATATTGCCTGGACTGGAGAGTTTAAGTTACAAGGAGATATTGAACAGATTGAGTTTGATTGCCCTGGAGCAGAGAGGAGGCACGACTGAGATTTTTAAATTGATGAGGGGCATAGATAGGGCAGACAGGAGGAAACTTACCCCTTGGCAGAGGGATCAATAACCAAGGGGCATAAATTTAAGGCTAGGGGCAAGAGGTTTAGAGGGGATGTGAGGAACCCTTGTCCTCTAGAGAGCAATGAGTATCTGGAACCTGCTGCCTTTCAGGGCTGGTAGAGGTAGGAACCCTGATAGCACTGAAAAAGTACTTGCGATGTCAAGGGCCAAGTGCTGGAAAATGGGATTAGAATAGTTAGGTGGCTAGTGCAGACCCGATGGGCTGAAGGGACTGTCTCTGTGCTGTAGATGTCTGTGACTCTAAACTTCAGTTATGAAGATCGTGTGAAGATGTTGGGATTGTCCTCCCTGGAGGGGAGAAGGCGAAGAGATCTGATAGAGGTTTTCAAAATCATGGAGTGGGCTGGGCAGAGTGAACAGGATGAAACTGTTTCTGCTTGTAAAAGGTGCAAGAACAAAACAACATACAGTTAAAGTGATGTGCAAACAAAGGGTAATGACGGAAAAAGTTTTTCCCACATGTCATGTAGCGAGGATCTGGAATGCACATCCTGGTGGCAGGTTCAAGTGGGGCATTCAAAAGGGCACTGGGTGTTTTGTTTTGGGGGTAAAGATGGCAGTAGGTAATGGAGCTGGTAGAGGCACAATGGGGCTGAATGGCCTCCTTCAGAATCATAATCATTCTGTGCTCAGTTAAAGATCCAGAAAAGATTCATTTCCCCAGGTGAAGTCAGTAAAGAATTATCACCTGAGCTCTTAACGACAAAAGCATCTTGCATGAAATGAAACATCCCAAAGTGCCTCACAGCGACGCTATCAAACAAAACTGGATGCCAAGCTGCCGAAGGTGGGATTTGCAGGTGAATGAAAGTCCCAGCAAAGAGGTGTGTCAACAAAAAAGTGAAGCTTTGTACTTCTACCCAGCCATACAACACCCCAGGACCTTCAAAAACACTCCCCAACCTATGAAATAATTCTGTTTACTGTAGCGAAAGTAGCAACCAATTTGTGCACAACAAGCTCTGCCAAGCAGCAATATGGTATTATCAAGGTGTTGACTGAAGGATCAGTATTAGCTGGAGCAATCAGATCTTTCAACGTGAGTCTGGGAGGACAGTCAGAGCCTCAGCTCAAACTTACACCCGAAAGATGGTCCCTCTGACAGTTCACCGCTCTGTCGGCCCTCTATTAGAGTGCCAATCCTTAGAGCGCGAATTAAACCCACAACTGTCTGACTAGAAAACAAGAGAGTAAGCAACTGAGCCTCTGTAATGCTCTGAGGAAGGAGGGAGAAAGAGAGAGAGAGACAAGGCAGAGTTTAGGGAAATAATCTATTGTCCATCAGTTGACTTGGCATGAAAATCATGAGGACAATTTGGAATTCGGTTCCACAAGCAGGACCTCCTTGTAAATTAGAGGAATACCTGTAGAAACAGACATAGATATATTGAAAATAGGAGCAGGAATAGGCCATTCTGCTCTTAAAGCCTACTCTGCCATTCAATACGATAATGGTGGATCATCCAACTCCGTACCCTGTTCCTGCTTTCTTCTCATAACCTTTGATCCCTTAAGGACTATGTCTAACTTCTTGACTCCATCAACAGCTTTCTGTGGCAGTGAATTCCACAGGCTGATCTCAATCCTAAATGGCTGACCCATCCTGGAATTCCCTCCCTAACAGCATTGTGTGTCAACGCACAGCAGGAGGACTTTGATGCTTGGCCTGCTGTGTTCATCCATCCCCACGCTTTGTTATCTTATATCCTTAGACTGTCACCCCTGGTTCTAGACTCCCCAGTCATCAGCAACATCCCTCCTGCATTTACCCTGTCTAGTCTTGTTAAAACTTTATAGATTTTACAGAGACAACCCTCAGTCTAACTGATCCACTCTGTCTTTGTGCATCAGTCCTACCATCCTGAGAATCAGTCTGGTAAACCTTTGTTGCATTCCCTTCTCAGATAAGGTGACCACAGTTGTCAGTTTAACTATATTGATTCTATGGGGATGATTTTGACTTGGTGATAGTGTGAAAACGGAGGCCTTGTGGTGCACTGGGTAATAGAATGGGCTGGCACTCCCTGCAATGGTCATAACCTGAATGAATTGAACAAAGTGCAGCTTCTGCAATTGATCAGTTTCAGCAGTGACTGAGACTGAAAAGTAGTGAATGGTTGGTGCTGGGTCAGGTTCGTCCAATCCTGCCTCTGATACAGACAGCATTTAACACACAGCAGCACGCCTTTTGTGCCCGAACCATCTTAGTAGAAATTCATTCTCTTCTTCAGGTGGCAAAGGCATCAAGGCTGTGACATTCACAACGTCCATCTCAGATTCTGAGGCATCTTCAACACTCGATGGACTGGGAGATCCCACAGGTTCTTGAACAGTGGGACAGGCTGTCGAGGAGCTGGGCACATGTTGATCCCATGCCATCTGCAATTTTGCAGCTCTCATATGGTCCACGACCTTGTTCAGGTCCATCGTACCTACCTGAACTTTGTACATCTCTGGACCTGACCTCACGTCAATCATGCTTCTTGCCCAGGCGGACCCATTCCCACAGTTCCTATATCAAACTTCATCCTCTGAAGTAAACTGTCTCTCTCACTTAGTGGAGTCTTGTGTCCAGCACTGGTGTTACTGATGCTGCTTCATCCTCCTCTCAGCCCATGTCTGGCATTTATTTTAATTGGTTCTGATGTGGATGTTGCTAAGCAATTTAATTGTTCCATACCAGATGTAGGTAGACTTTCCAGGATGTGCACTTTCTTGGATACCGGCCTATGAGATCTTCTACTCAAATCAGGTCTATTTTGACTCTTTTACAGTTCTGAGTTCCACAAATACAATAGCCTGTTGGTTCGAATCCTTCAGAAAATTTTAACCACTTGGCCAAGGCTTAGCTTTGTTTCGGACTTTTGCAGTGAGCTGACCAAGAGCCCCTCTGTGTAGGTGATGTCCTGAGTAAGGCTATGCAATTGCTTTCACTCAAGTGGTGTTCCCCAAGCTCAGACAGCCTGGCGAGGGTGTCCACTTCCATCAAAATGCCCTGCAACTCATAAGCTCCACTTGCTGCATTTTCCAATGATAAAGCCAGCTGTAGTGCCTTTTTGAAATCCAGTTGGGCTTTGTATGGTTACATCATTAATCCCACATACCAAACGGCCTCTCAGCATCTCATTAAGGGTTAAACTACAGTAAAATGCCTCTACCTGTTGGCTTAACCTAGTCAAAAATGCCAATGCAAATTTGCCTGATTCTTGAATTGCTGAGTAAAACCGATGGCATCTCAGTATTAGAGGAGTCTTGGGTTGTAACGTTCCTTAACTAAATCCATCAACTTTTGAAATGTTTTAATATCTGGTCTCTCAGGGAAAGTTAGGCCCCTAATAACTGAAAAAGCTACAGGTCCAGAAGCTGTCAGGAGAATTAGTCATTGTTTTTCATCTGCCCCAGTGTTACGCGCCTGGAAAAAAAATCACATTCTTTCCACATACTGGGCCCAGTCTTCAACAGCAGAATTAAATGAGTCAATCTTACCAAATAATGGCATCATGCCAGAAATGTTTACCACAACTCAAAGTCAACTGTTGTGAGAGAATTTCTTCAGGAGCATGCTATTCTCCCGTTACCACTGAAATAACTCCAAACAGGCCAGTATCCCATCACCTGTCACCCCTTTATTTCCACGTGGAGAGTGCCTGACACCAATCCAGCTCCCTAGAGCCAGCTCTCAGAGTGAACAGAACGTCTGACACTCCTGTTTATATCTGTCAGCCAGGGCTCCCTGATTGGACCAGACTAACAGCCCCAATCATAATCCGGGGGGGACTCATATTCTATGAGGTCCACCCAGCTGATCTCATAATCACTACATGAGCCAAACACCTTCTTCAAAACAACCATTTAACTATTCTAGTCCCATTTTCCAGTACTTGGCCCATAGCCCTGTATTCTTTGGCATTGCAAGTGCACTTTCAAATACTTCCTTAAATGTTATGAGGGTTTCTGCCCCTACCACCCTTACAAGCAGTGAGGTCTAGATTCCCAAAACAATTCTCCTCACATCCCATCTAAACTTCTGCCCCTTCCGTTAAACATTGGTGACAGTGTTCTAAGATACCGGGAGGGCCCAGAGTATAACATAGTGGCAATGCTAGGAATCACATCATATTACAACAGATAGATTTTTGATAGCTAAGAGAGTCAAGAAAGTAGAGCTGGCATCTGCCATGATCCTACTGATGGAGAAAGTGAAGTCACATGGGGTCCAGGGTGTGCTAGCTAGATGGATAAAAAAACTGGCTGGGCAACAGGAGACAGAGAGTAGTAGTAGAAGGGAGTTTCTCAAATTGGAGACCTGTGACCAGTGGTGTTCCCCAGGGATCTGTGCTGGGACCACTGTTGTTTGTGATAAATGTAAATGATTTGGAGGAAGGTGTAGGTGGTCTGATCAGCAAGTTTGCAGATGACACGAAGATTGGTGGAGTAGCAGATAGTGAAGGGGACTGTCAGAGATTACAGCAGAATATAGATAGACTGGAGAGTTGGACAGATAAATGGCAGATGGAGTTCAATCCAGGCAAATGCGAAGTGATGCATTTTGGAAGATCAAATTCAAGGGCGAACTATACAGTAAATGGAAAAGTCCTGGGGAAAATTGATGAACAGAGGGATCTGGGTGTTCTGGTCCATTGTTCCCTGAAGGTGACAATGCAGGTCAATAGGGTGGTCAAGAAGGCATATGGCATGCTTTCCTTCATTGGACGGGGTATTGAGTACAAGAGTTGGCAGGTCATGTTGCAGTTGTATCGGACTTTGTTTCGGCCACATTTGGAGTACTGTGTACAGTTCTGATCGCCACATTACCAAAAGGATGTGGATGCTTCGGAGACAGTGCAGAGGAGGTTCACCAGGATGTTGCCTGGTATGGAGGGTGCTAGCTATGCAGAGTGGTTGAATAGATTAGGATTATTTTCATTAGAAAGACGGAGATTGAGGGGGGACCTGATTGAGGTCTACAAAATCATGAGGGGTATAGACAGGGTGGATAGCAAGAAGCTTTTTCCCAGAGTGGGGGACTCAATTACTAGGGGTCATGAGTTCAAAGTGAGAGGAGGAAAGTTTAAGGGAGATATGCGTGGAAAGTTCTTTACACAGAGGGTGGTGGGTGCCTGGAACGCGTTGCCAGCGGAGGTGGTGGATGCAGACACGTTAGCATCTTTAAAGATATATTTGGACAGGTACATGGATGGGCAGGGAGCAAATGGACACAGACCGTTAGAAAATAGATGACAGGTTAGACAGAGGATCTTCATCGGCGCAGGCTTGGAGGGCCGAAGGGCCTGTTCCTGTGCTGTAATTTTCTTTGTTCTTTGTTCTGAATGGCAGAGCAGTCTTTAACAGGCTGGATGGCTACTTCAGCTTCCTATCAAAGTGAGAGGTTTACGCAGCAGTGTTTCTTTTAAAGAAAACACAATTTATTTTTAAAGCAGTGAGTGATGATCTGGAATGCACTGCTGAAAGGACAATGAGTGCAGACTCAAGAATGGCTTTCAAAGCGGAATTGAATGAATATCTGAAGTAGATACGGGGTTCCTCAGCAGAATTCGGGCTAATGGGTTGGCTTATTCAAAAGCTAGAATATCGAACCATGATCTCTTAGTAAGATTCTTATTACTTAACCCGGAAGCCACGAGAACAAATACTTTCACTAATGACAATGCTAGTTAAGGAGCTTTCTGAAATGTAACAATTCTTTTTAATAAATGCCCTACATAGAAGTGAAAGGCTCATTTGTAATGTATGTTATGGTGATCTGGTGAAAATGTCTAACGGTGACTAAAAAAAATGCTGTCATTCATTCAAATGTATCTATTTGAGAATGACCCTTTGATGCTCTTTCTCCTTACAAAATGAAACCCTTTGCTTCAGTTCTCATTGTCAGCTGATTGTGCACTTTTACTCAAATGTATCATCTAGGCTGACACCCTCAGTTTGTGGGATGTGGGCAGCACCAACTAGACCAGCACTTATTGTCCAACTAAAATAAAAGTCAACCACATTGCTGTTGATTTGCAGTCACTTGTAGGACAGAAGATTTAGAATGCAGAACAGAACTGCGGAACGAGGCCATTTTGCCCATCAGATCAGCACCGACCCTTTGATCAGCATTCCACTCACATCTAGACCCTATCTCCACAACTCTGCATTTGCCATGGCCAATCCATCCTAACCTGCACATCTTTGGACTGTGGGAGGAAACTGGAGCACCCGGAGGAAACCCACACAGACACAGGGAGAACATGCAAACTTCACACAGTTATAAAATCATAGAGTTGCACAGTATGGAATCAGACCCTCCGGTCCAACACGTCCATGCCAACCAGATATCCTACATTAATCTAGTCCTATTTGCCAGCATTTGGCACATATACGTCTAAAACATTCCTATTGAGGTACACATCCAGATGCCATTTAAATGTTGTAATTGTACCCACCTTCACCACTTCTTCTGGCAGCTCATTCCACCCTCTGCATGAAAAAGTTACCCCTTAGGTCCCTTTTAAATCTTATCCCACTCACCTTCAACCTATGCCCTCCAGTTTTGGACACCCCTACCCTGGGAAAAAGACTTTGACTATTCACCCTATCCATGTCACTCATGATTTATTATACCTCTAGGCTCCCGAGGTGATGAAAGGTGCTACATGAAGGCAAGTCCTTCCTTTCTTCTTTCAGGCTGTGATTGTAAATAAAAAGACAGGTTGTAGTCAGAAACGGCAAATCCTGGAGAAACTCAGCAAGTTTGGCAGCATCTGTGGAGAGACGAACAGAGATGACTTCTCAAGCTTACAAAATGCGGAGGAATGGAATTGAGGGAGATATAGCAGTTTGGATTGGAAATTGGCTTGCTGAAAGAAGACAGAGGGTGGTAGTTGATGGAAAATGTTCATCCTGGAGATCAGTTACTAGTGGTGTACCGCAATGGTCGGTGTTGGGTCCACTGCTGTTTGTCATTTTTATAACTGACCTGGATGAGGGCGTAGAATGACGGGTTAGTAAAGTTGCAGACGACACTAAGGTCGGTGGAGTTGTGGATAGTGACAAAGGATGCTGTAGGTTGCAGAGAGACATAGATAAGCTGCAGAGCTGGGCTGAGGTGGCAAATGGATTTTAATGCAGACAAGTGTGAGGTGATGCACTTTGGTAGGAGTAACCAGAAGGAAAAGTACTGGGCTAATGGTAAGATTCTTAGTAGTGTAGATGAGCAGAGAGATCTTGGTGTCCATGCACACAGATCCTTGAAAGTTTCCACCCAGGTTGACAGGGCTGTTAAGAAGGCATACAGTGTTTTAGCTTTTATTAATAGAGGGATCAAGTTCCAGAACCATGAGGTTATGGTGAAGCTGTACAAAACTCTGGTGTGGCCGCACCAGGAGTATTGCGTCCAGTTCTGGTCACCGCATTATAAGAAGGATGTGGAAGCTTTGGAAAGGGTGCAGAGGAGATTTACTAGGATGTTGCCTGGTATGGAGGGAAGGTCTTATGAGGAAAGGATGAGGGACTTGAGGCTGTTTTCATTAGAGAGAAGAAGGTTGAGAGGTGACTTAATTGAAACATATAAAATAATCAGAGGGTTAGATAGGGTGGATAGGGAGAGCCTTTTTCCTAGGGTGGTGACGGCGAGCACGAGGGGGCATAGCTTTAAATTGAGGGGTGAAAGATATAGGACAGATGTCAGAGGTAGTTTCTTTACTCAGAGAGTAGTAAGGGAATGGAACGCTTTGCCTGCAACAGTAGTAGATTCGCCAACTTTAGGTACATTTAAGTCGTCATTGGATAAGCATATGGACGTACATGGAATAGTGTAGGTTAGATGGGCTTGAGATCGGTATGACAGGTCGGCACAACATTGAAGGCCGAATGGCCTGTATTGCGCTGTAATGTTCTATGTTCTATGTTCTATGTTTAGTGATCCTTCATCAGAACTCAGCAGGCACTGGGCATCTGCCCATTAGCTGTCAATGTTTGATTGGAAACACTGGTTCAAGCCCTTAATGATTTCTGCACGTAAATGGAACAATTGGAAACATGGGTGATTTATAGAAGAAAAATACCACGGAAAATCAAGGGTTATGGAGAAGATGCAGGAAAGTGGACAAAAAGAACATTGGAGCAGGGTCAAAGGGCCAAATGGCCTGGGCTTGGTCCTGTTTCTTATGGTCACATGGGTGATTTGATGGTAGAAAAAGCCATTCAGGGTGTGTGTCTGTATGTGTGCTGCGCATATGTGTATGTGTTGTATGTGCATGTGTTGTGTACGTGTATATCTGTCATGTGCATGTGTGTGTCTGTGTGCATATTTGTCTTTGTACGTGTTGTGTGTGTGTGGGAATGTGTGTGTTTGTGTTATGTTGTGTATGTTTATGTGTCTGTGCGTGTAGTTGTGTGTGTGAGATTATGTGTGCATATGAGTGTGCGTGTTTGTGGTGTGAGTTTGTGTGTGTGAGCGAGTGTGCGTGTTTGCGAATGTGTGTGTGAGAATGTGTGTGAGAGAGAGAATGTTTGTAAGTGTGTGCATGTGCGTAAGTGAAAAAGGACGAGCTACTCAAAGATAACATGGTGTTTAGCCGGAGGAACACACCAGGCCAGGCAGCATCAGATGAACGGGAAAGCTGACGTTTTGGGTCGGGGCCCTTTTTCAGAAAAGGCCAAACATCAACTTTCCTGCTCCTCTAATGCTGCCTGGCCTGCTGTGTTCCTCCAGCACCACACTCTGTTGTCTCTGACTCCAGCATCTGAAGTTCTTGCTATCTCAAAGCCTTGTTAACGTTCCTTCCCTCTCTTCACTGCTTGCCTTCTCAGGCGACAAAGACGAGGTTTCGGTGTCACAGCATCCCAGCGAAATCAACGCGTCGGTTGGAATGGCAGCAGTGATTGCCTGTGAGGCCAACTACCACAGAGGAACTCCTGAACACACAGACATGTACTGGTACAAAGGTGACAGGTGGAATCAGCCAATCCTGGCCTTTTCAAAGGACTCCAAGTCCCTGTCCAGTCAAGACAACCACCTGTATGTGCGTGGCAATCTCTCCAAAGTTTATAGCATCCTGGTCATTGACAATCTGACACTGAATGACTCTGGGGTTTACGTTTGTGAGGTATCAGTCTCTCTACCTCCACCTCATGTGAATGGATATGGACAGGGAACCAGATTAACAGTGCACGGTGAGTAAAACAGAGAGTGTAATGACTTCTTCCTGTGTTTATACAGAGCACGCTTCATCCTTGATAAATCTTTAGCTCTATTTTTGTCGAGAACCCAAGTAAAAGGTGAAGAACTACAGCGTGATGTTGTAAAGAGTACAAGTGAAATTAGATTGATATAGCAGCTCAGCTGTCAACTAGTTAGCCAAGGTTCTATCAGGCCATAACAACAGTGTATGTTTTGGCAGTGCTTACAACATGATAGAACGATCAATGCAGTGCTTCAAAGGGATCATGAAGTAAAATATGATGCCAAGCCACATAAGGAACACATTAAATCAGATGACCAATAGCTTGGTCAAAGAAGAAAGATTCTGGGTACCACCTCAGAGGAAGAATGTGAGGTGGTGAAGAGGGTACTCCAAACAATGGGATCTCGGCAACAGAAGAGGTGGGGCGATGAAATTTGGAAATGGTCAAGATGCCAGACTTAGAGGAGAGCACAGATCTCAGATACCAATGGGACTGGAGGCAATAATAGAGGTAAGAGGTATAAAGAATGAGAAGTCATAGTTTTAGGCTAAAGGGAGATGGATTTAAAGCAGAGATAGGGAGGAATTACTTCTCACAGTCATGAATCTGAAACTCACTGTCCCAGAGTGCATTGGACAATGATACACAATAAGGTTAAGGAGGAGATAGCCAGATTTTTAATTAGTAATTGGTTGAAGGGTTATGGGGAGCGGGCAGGACAGTGCAGTTGAGGCCGAGATGAGATTGCCCACGATCATAATAAATGGCAGAACAGGCTTGAGGGGCTGAATGGCCTCTTCCCGGTTCTTATGCTGTGATGAGAAGTGAAAACATGGAGGAATTTGGAAACAAAGATAGAAATTTTAACCTCAAGTCTAGAGAGCAATTTAGGTCAATGAACATGGGGACGATAGGCAAACAGGATCTGGTTCAAAGTGAAGGCACACACAACTGAATTTTGGGTGACCTCAAATTAACAAAGGTAGTATATGGGAAGTGAGGCAGGACTGCCTTGGAATAGTTCGATCCATTGGTAATGAGGGCATAAATGAGGGAAGAAAACATTGAGTTGCCACTAAATGTTTCTTCTATCAACAATTGAGGAGGTCTAAAAGATAGGCGGCAGGAGGATTAAAGAAGCTTTGGAGTTTAAAGAGGGAATTTGATAAGGGGCCTAGGTCAATGATAGTGACAGAGAGGAACTGAGCAAAAGGCCAGAGACAGAGAAATGCAGAGTAAATAGGAGTTTGCTGGGTTATCAGAATCTACAAAGATAGGGCTCATGTGAGCGCATAAAAGATAATAGGGTCTGTAAAACCTAACAATTCAACAAGTGAAAAATCAGTAAATCAGCAGAACGATTTACTGAGGAAGGTTATTAAAGTGAATATGTCAAGGTCAACCTGCAGGTACCAGAAGTCTGCAATTAACATGGAAAATACTAGGAATTCTCTGTAGGCAAGCAGCACCTGTGGAGGGAGAAAGGGGTTAACATTTCAGCAGTTCAAAAGAGAACTGATCATTCTTTGGTTGAGAACAATTGAGGGTAATAGCGGCAATGAGGATGTGTGTTTTTAACTCGTTCAACGGATGTAGATTTAGGTTTAGATTTAAGTTTTATTGTTGTGGTTCTAGTGTAGGCATCATTGGCTGGGCCAGAGTCTGTTGGCCATCTTTAAATTTCTCTGGAGAAGGTGGTGGTGAGCTGCCTTCAGGACCTAATTCAGTCCATGCGCTGTACGTTGACCCACAATGCTGTTAGACAGGGAATTCCACCATTTTGACCCATCAATACTGAAGGAATGGTAATGTATTTCCAAATCAGGAAAGAGCATGGAAACAGGCCCTTCGATTCAACTTGTCCGAAATGACCAGGTTTCCCAAACTAAACTCGTCCCATTTGTCTGCATTAGGCCCATATCCCTCTAAACCTCTCCTATTCATGTACTTATCCAAATGGCTTTTAAATGTTGTAACTGTACCTGCATCCACTACTTCCTCTGGTGGTTCATTCCATAGACGAACCACCCTCTGTGTGAAAAAGTTCCCCCTCAGGACCCTGTTAAATCTTTCCCCTCTCACCTTAAAAATATGCACCCTAGTTTTGAACTCCCCCACCCGAAGGAAAAGACCTTGGTTATTCTATGCCCCTCATAATTTTATATGATTTTCCATAAAGTCATCCCACAGCCCCTCCTATAATCCAGTGAGAGAAGTCCCAGCCTATCCGGTCTCTCCTTACAACTCAAACCCTCCATTCCCAGCAACATCCTGGTAAATCTTTTCTGAACCCTCTCCAATTTAATAATATCCTTCCTTCGGTAGCATGACCAGAACTTTCCACAGTTGCAAGAGAAATTTACAGGTAGTGGAGTTCCTGTTGTACGTGTTGTCCTATCTCCTAGCATAATTGTTGACAGTCAGTCAATGAATACAATTGCACACCTAGGAAATTCCAACTATTTCCATGTCGTTCTCCTCGATTAGAAGTCACATGTTTGGAAGGGTTGTCCACGAGGTGGGCAGATTCATTGGGCCTAATGTCTCTTTCTGTTGCTAAAGTCTCTTACAATTTATTTTCAGAGTCAAATTCATGTCAGACATCGAAGGCCCCGCAAGAGATGTGGCAACATACAATTTTTCTAGCCATTTTGGCTTACAGCCTAGCTATCACTATCACGACAGTGTTACTTGGTGTAAGTAATTTAAATCAAATTATCACAATTGTTGATGGTGTTCTCAAGCATCCATGTGCTGTTACCAGGGGATATAGTCAACATGAATCATTGCCCATAATAGAATTATGTAGAATCTACAGCACAGTGACAATTCCTTTATGTCCAATTACCTGTGACAGAGTTAGCAGCACACTTGCCTCTAAATCACAAGTTTCTAGGTTCATAATCCTCCAATTTGAGGCTTGGACACCAAAGTCAAAGCTGACAAGTAAGCAAGGAAGTCCTGCAGTACTGACGATGACATCTTTTGCATGAGACACTGAACCAAGCTCCCAACTGCGTGCCAAAAGTCATTCTATGGCACAGTTCCAAATTATTCCCAACATCTTGGTTTATCCCTCAATCCATGTTAATCATGGATCATTGCTGTGTTTCCTATACAAACGGCTTCAGAAGAAGCACTATAGGTAGAGCTGCGATAATGCATGCTTCATTAATGCAAATTGGCTGCAAGATTATTGATGAATAATGGACTCTGTTTGTATAATGCGAACTTTCTACTGTACAGTATAGCAATTTTCTGTAGCGATTTCCCTATAAACCAATTTTCAATAGTCACACAAGAACATAACTATTGCATTATAAGAGAGCTACCTGTACATTGTTTATAAAGTGCTTCATGATATATCTGGCTGCTGTGAAAGGCATTGTATAAATCCGAGCTTTTTATTACTTATTTGGTTTGGCTCATGTTTGTACTCTACGTAGAGTCCTTCCTACCTTATTGACAAGTGGCTGAGACTGAAACATTGAACACTTCCAAGAAGGAGTTAGATCTAGTTCTTAGGGCCAAAGGGATCAAAAGTATGGGAGAAAGCAGGAACAGGGCACTGAGTTGGGTGATCAGACATGGTCATAGTGAATGGTGGAGCAGGTACGAAGGGCTGAATGGCCTCTTCCCATTCTTATTTTCCATGTTATTTCATCACACCCGATTAACATCGCCCTCCATTCCCTTGTCCATCACATGCTTATCCAACATTTTTTAACATAAATGTAAAGTTAACATAGGGTACTCTCTCATTAAAGAGGCAACTGGTCATGGTTTAACCTGAGGGTCACCACGCCTCAGGTGAGGGGAGGAGGTTGGGAAGGAAAGTCCTTCATGGTAATCCCAGATGGTGCTGGAATTGAAGCCCACACCATTGGCATCACTCTGCATTGCAAACAAGCCATCCAGCCAACTGAGCTGACTGATCCCAAGTTCCATCAACACATCTGTGCCTTTTTTGCTATCCATTCATGTGATGAAGGTATCACGAGCTAGGTCTATCCCTAATTGCCCACAGGGCAGTTAAGAGTCAACCACATTTCTGTGGGTCTGGAGTCACATGTAGAATGGTGGTTTCTTTCCCCAAAGGGCATTAGTGAACCCAATGGGTTTTTCCAACAATTGACAATGGATTCACAGTCATGGTTAGACGCTTAATTCCACATTTTTTTAAACTGAACTCAAATTCCACCATCTGCCCTGGTGGGATTCGAACCCAGTCCCCAGAACGTTACCTGGGTCTCTGGATCACACGCACAGTTCACAGCTTATCAAGTCTGTTCCACCAGTCAATATGATCATGACCATTCTTGGCCATCCACTCCCCATATCCCTTAATTCCTTCCGAGATCAGACTACTGTTGTCTCAGCCTTAAACACACTCAGTGACAGAGTAGTACCAATTTATTACAGAATTCCAAAAATTCAAAACTGAGAGCTTGGTAAGGAGCGGTAGATTTAGAGAGGAGGTGAGGAAACATTTTTGAATAGGAAACCCTCCTAAATTAAAACTGCATCTCCAATTCCCACCTCTCCTAAAAATGAAGGAAATGTCCTTTCAGCCACCTATTTGTCAGGTTGGTGCAGTGGCTCTCAGTGGTTAGCACTGCTGCCTCATAGCGCTAAGGACCCGGGTTCCATTCAGGCCACAGGTGACTGTATGGAGTTTGCAGGTTTTCCTTGTGTCTGCGTGGGTTTCCTCCAGGTGCTCCGGTTTCCTCCCACAGCCTGAACATGTGCAGGTTAGGTGGATTGGCCATGATAAATGTGGTGTTATGGGGATCGGATGAGGGTCTGGGTGGGATGCTTTTCAGAGGGCTGGTGTAGACTTGATGGGCCAAATGGCTCCTTCCAGCACTGTATGGATTCTACAAAGTCCCCTCAGTAACTTCTATGTGATTGAACCCCATTCTTGAAAACTTCAGTGGGATATTCTTTGAGACAGTGAGAAGTGAAAAGTATGATATTAATAATGCACTGATACTGCAACTGAAATTAATTCTAGGTCTTCGTGTGCGTTCATAAGCATCCTAAGGGCAAGCCGAATTATAAAGAAGCTCTCAAAGGTCAAGAGGAATCCAACCTGGCTTCTTTCAGAGAATGTGCGTTAACTTTGAGTACAGACCGGGCCAGAGAGGCACAGAATCAGGAGTATGAAGACATGGCACTCATCAGAACCATCAGTCAGACACCAAGATAATGCAAGTTAACAATGCAAATTCTATAGTGTGCAGTCCTAAGCTATCCGGTTGGCTATTCCACATATATTTGAAGAACTAAATTCCCTCTGTAGAATTTCAGCTGCACTGCATTAGTCTTTATTTAGTATGGGTTGGTGAATATTAATGTGAACTGTCCTAATTTGGAAATATACTATGCTCAAACCAGGAAATCACCAGGAAAAGGCTAGATTAGCAAAGAACTGGCATCAGACAGCACTAGAAGCTGCTTGAAAGAACTGCTTAATTAATCCAATTCCTCCTTAGAAAAGATTTACAAGGAAGTTGCCAGGATTGGAGACTAAATTTATTTAGGATATCCGGTCAGCATGGACAAGTTGTACCAAAAGGTCTGATTCCATGCTGTACGTCTTAATGACCCTATGACTTGGCTTTTACTACAGAATCACAAAATAGGTCCAGAATGGAAAAGGGCCCTTCAGCCCATCGTGTCTGTGCTGGTTATCAAGCACCAATCTCCTCAAATCCCACTTTCTAGGTCACAAACAGAAATTGTTGGAGAAACTCAGCAGATCCTGCAGCATCTACAGGGAGAGAAAGCCAAGTTAACATTTCCTCAGAACTGTTCTGAAATAGGGTCACTGTACCTGAAATGCTAGCTCTGTTTCTCGCTCCATGGATGCTGCCAGACCTACTGGGTTTCTCCAACTCCTGTTGTTGCTTCAGATTTCCAACATCCACAGTTTTTCTTTTCTGCTTTTGTTTAGCACTCGGCCTGTAGCCTTGTGCGCTACAGTATATCAGTGATCTCATAAATATAGCATTTTGAAAGAGCAATTTATTTAGTGCTAGCTGGATAATGATCCACTGCTCTTTTGAAAACCAGTTTCCACCAGCCTTTGAGTTATTATGAAACCAGTGGGCACCACGGGGGGGGGCTAAGGTGCATTATTTCCCCTTATAACTCTATTTTAATTTAACCCCTTCCTCATACCGTACCCTTTCCTTTTCTTATTGGTTATTAAAACCCTGATGTGTTTAGAAAGGGAATTTGCCATCCTTACCTGGTCTGGATGACATGCAGCTCACTCTTAACTGCCCTCAATAGCAGCCAGTTCAAGAGCAATTATGGATGGGACACAGCTGAAGGGTGGGTGAACCACCATCATTTCACCTGCCCCCACCACCTGCCAACCACCCTCCCCGAAAAATAGCAGACAGGTTAGGCAAGGAAAGAGAGGCATTCGGGACAGACAGGGCACTACAACCTATGATCCCCAACAATGCTAACCAATAAACCTATTGGGAGGGCTCATAAAGTTACAGTCAGGGCAAGGAAGATTTTATTTTGATCGAAGAGGGATCAGCATTTGGATTGTCCAGTCAGGAAGGGTTAGAGAAGGAAAAGCAGTAGGAGCATTCAGGAAGAAAAGCAGCCCCTCTGGAATCTTCTACACAATAGAAAGGCAGAACAAGAACACAAGAGTTACCATAGGAGAGACACAAGGTTTAATGAACGAAAGATTTCTACCCATAAGTGTGCTACCCATAGCCCTACATGGGGTCTAGGACTTGTTTCGGTTAACCTTGTTAAATGGTAGACAGGGTGGTGAGGAAGGCGTTTGGCACGCTTGCCTTCATTGGTCAGCGCATTGAGTATAGGAGCTGGGATGTCATGTTACAGCTGTACAAGATACTGATAAGGCCACATTTGGAGTGCTGTGTACAATTCTGATCATTCTGCTACAGGAAAGATATTATCCAATTGGAAAGGATGTAAGAAAGGTTTCCAAGGATGTTACTGAGACTGAAAGTTTTGAATCATAAAGAGAGGCTGGACAGGCTGCTGGAACTTTTTTCATTGGAGAGTTGGAGACTGAGGGGTGACCTTATAGAGGCTTGTAAAATCATGAAGGGCATGGATAAAGTGAATAGCCAAGGTATTTTCCCCAGGAAAGGGGACTCCAGAACTAGAGGGCATACGTTTAAAGCAAGAGTGAAAAAATTTAAAAGGGACTTGAGGGCCAACTTTTTCACTTTGGTGCGTGTCGAATGAGCTGCCAGAGGAAGTGTAGAGGTGGCTACAATTACAACATTTAAGACACATTTGGACAGGTACCTGGATAGAAAAGGTTAAGAGCGATGTGGGCCAAATGGTGAAAAATGTGGCTAGTTCAGTTTCAGAAACGTGGTTGGCTTGAGTGGGCGAGGCTGAAGGGCCTGTTTCTGTGATATATGACTCTATGGCTGTAAGACGACCTTTCTATATGATCATGGTCCATTGTTTAAACAATAGTTGGGTTTGCTGTCACAGGAATTATGTACATTAACAGCAGCAAATACACAGGGGCTCCCCAATTAATGAACATCTGATTTACAAAGGCTCATAAGTACAAATGCAATCCCACACAGGTGTGTGATTTAAAAATCCAATACACGCAAGTTTCCTGTCTTTACAAACAGCTACTTTATATTGTCCTAAATTGCATTCCAATTTGAATACAAATTGTCTCATGAACAGACTCCAAATCCTTTCAGAATCTGGAGACTGCCCGTACTGACAAATATCAATTACTACCATTTTAATGACGTAGAATATCAAGTAAGAGAAATAAAGAGTTAAACAAAACAGGGTTTTCAATTTTTAAAACGGTGCACATTTGCAAAGTCAGCATTATCCTTGGCATCAGCGAACACATCGTTCAATAATATGCTGCTCTCCCATCCTCCTGCTAATAAGGACAAGTTACTTAGACCATAAGACATAGGAGTGGAAATAAGGCCATTTGGCCCAGCGAATCCACTCTGCCATTTAAATCATCGCTGATGGGCATTTCAACTCCACTTCCCTGCACTCTCCTTGTAGCCCTTGATTCCTTCTGAGATCAAGAATTTGTTGATCTCTGCCTTGAAGGCGTCCAATGTCCCAGCCTCCACTGCACTCAGTGGCAATGAATTCCACAAGCCCACCACTCTCTGGCTGAAGAAATGTCTCATTTCCGTTTTAAATTTACCCCCTAAAATTTTAAGACTGTGCCCACGGGTCCTAGTCTCCCCACCTAATGGAAACAACTTCCTAGCGTCCACCCGTTCTAAACCATACATTATCTTGTAAGTTTCTATTAGATCTCCCCTCAACCTTCTAAACTCTAATGAGTACAATCCCAGGATCCTTAGCCGTTCATCATATGTTAAACCTACCATTCCAGGGATCATCCGTGTGAATCTCCGCTGGACATGCTCCAGGGTTAGTATGTCCTTCCTGAGGTGTGGGGCCCAAAATTGGACACAATATTCTAAGTGGGGCCTAACTAGAGTTTTATAAAGCCTCCGAAGCACATCGCTGCTTTTATATTCGACCCTCTTGAGATAAACGACAACATTACATTCGCTTTCTTAATTACGGATTCTACCTGCAAGTTAACCTTTAGAGAATCCTGGACCAACACTCCCAGATCCCTTTGTACTTCTGTTTTGCGAATTTTCTCACCATTTAGAAAATAGTCCATTCTTTTTTCCAAAGTGCAAATGCAAGTTCACGTTTACCTACATTGTACTCAGTTTTCTACCACTCACCTAACCTGCCTAAACTCCTCAGCAGACTTCCCAGCTCCGCTGGGTCCCACCTATCCTGGTGTTATCAGCAATACAGGCCAATCCAGCCCACCATTCGGGGTCACGGCCTTTTAGCCAGTCATGCCAGCACCGTCACTCGATTCCATTTGGAGTTGGCCCTGCCTGAAGGGGCCAGTACTCCTAATTCACAGCCACAGCTAGTGGGTTTATAATCCCACTCCCTGGGACTTGAGTAACTTCATTCTGTTGATCCAGTGCAATACTGAGGGAGTCACTGCTGGAGGCATCACATTTAGAATGTGATCTTAAACCAGGAACCCTGCTTTCCCACAGCAATAATACAAAGAATACTGGGACGTCCTCCCTGATGTCAAGGACAGTATTTATCTCGCACAATTTCAGCATTTTTAGGCGTGATTGGTGGCCATTTGGCCCATCGTGCTGCACCGGTTCTGTTATACGGTACTAATCTCCTTCCATTTCCAAATATCCCTGCACACCACTTCTACCGAAATATCCAATGCCCCAATTGATCCTGCCTCCACCACATTTCCAGGCAGCACATTCCAGACCCCAAACTACCCACAGAGTCAGAGTTGTACAGCACAGGTACAGATCTTTTAGTTCAACTTGTCCATGCTGACCAAACATCCCAAACTGACACAGTTCCGTTTGGCAGCATTTGGCCTGTCTCCCCCTAAACCCTTTCTATTCATATACCCATCCAGATTGCCATTTAAATGTTGTAACTGTACCAGCTTCCACCACTTCCTCCAGCAGCTCATTCCACACACGCACCACCATATTAGTGAAAAAGTTGCCTCTTAGGTCCCTTTTAAATCTTTCCCCTCTCACCTTAAACCTATGCCCTTAAATTTGTGTCCTCTCATTCCTTTTTCTTTTACAAGTTTATGCATTTAACCAATATCTCTAAGATGCTTTACACGTTCACCAACATGTTGCTGGGATCTTGCGAGGTGCAAATTAGCTGCCGTGATTCCTCCATTAGACCAGAAGTTGCATTTCAAACACACATTGCTGGCTGTAAAATGCTTTGGGATGTCATGTAGTTGTGGAGGGAGCACTACAAGATTTTTTTTCCCACCTGGTCCTGGCTGACCTGTACCTCAGCTCCATTTACCTCACCATTGTTCCCAGCCAGAACATTAATGCAAAACAAAAACAGAAGTTGCTGGAAAAGCTCAACAGATCTGGCAGGACCTGTGAGGAAAAAGTCACAGAGTTAACATTTCAGGTCCGGTGACCCTTCCCCAGAACGCCAATCCATCTCCCTCGTTTACGGAGTTGATCCTCGGTTATATCAATCGCCTTTTGTACAACAGAATTCCAAATTTCCAAAGCACTCTCTGTGCGTGAAAAAGCTGTTCCTCATAGCCCCAGCTCTTCTGTTCCGATTATGTCCCCACGTTGTGGGATCTCCCACCAGGGAAATAGGCCGTCCGTCTTATTGCAGACTTTAATTTTGCATTATCGCAAAAGTAGCCAGCTAAATCATACGGGCTGTCACATTACTGGAAGGTTCTACCACTGAAATGCCTTAGCAGTGGTAATCGTTTATTCAAAGGTTACCCTCGAGTGCGCTTGGTAGCTGCTGCAATTTGTCACTGTCAGAAGTAGCTCAACAGCGAGTGAAACCCTCACCACTCAGATCAACAGACTAGCAGGGAGTGGATTTCTCCAACTTCTTAAGATGTATGGGGATCTTCAGAGCCTATTCCTTTCTCCCTCAGTAAGTCAGGCAAGAGCTACCTTCTCAGTAAGTCTCTATCCACCTGTGTCATAGAAAACAGAATATGACAAAAACGTGCACTTGCGTAGCACCTTTGAAAGACCAAAGGCAACTTCACAGCAATGTTGATCAACACAATTCAACACAGAAAGCACTGTACCTTCAGGTGATCTCAGTGCTTGGATTTGGCTTGTTTCCACCTGTTGCACTGTAAGCATTTAGCAATGGCTACTTCTGTCCAAATTATCACACAATAAATGTCTCAGCTGTACATGCACCCCCAGCGCCCCCCACCATCCACATTTCCAGTCAGTGAACTCCATACCCTGACAACTCACTACGTGAAAAATTTTACATTGAAACACAGTTTAAAAATAAGGGGGAGGCCATTTAGAACAGAGTTCAGGAAAAACTTCTTCACCCAGAGAGTGGTGGATATATGGAATGCTCTGGCCCAGAAGGCAGTGGAGGCCAACTCTCTGGATACTTTCAAGAAAGAGATGGATAGAGCTCTTAAAGATAGTGGAATCAAGGGTTATGGGGATAAGGCAGGAACAGGATACTGATTATGGATGATGGTGGTGGTGCTGGCCCCAACAGCCGAATGGCCTACTCCTGCACCCATTGTTTATTGTCTATTGTCTCAGAAAAGAAGCACAGGGATATGGGGATAAAACTGTTTTCTTGCTTATAGGAGTGGCTCAGTGGTTAGCACTGCTGCCAGGGACCGGGGTCTGATTTCACCCTCAGGCAACTGTCTGTATGGAGTTTGCACAGTCTCTCCGCGCCTACGTGGGTTTCTTCCAACAGTCCAAAGATGTGCAAGTTATGTTGATTAGCCACGGGAATTGCACGACTATAGGGATGAAATGGGACTGGGTGGAATGCCCTTCAAGGGGATAGCAGAGACTCAATGGGCCAAATGACCTCTACCAACACTTTAAGAATTCTCAGAAAAGGCAGTGGATTGGCACTGGGATATAAAACTAGTGCAGGCACAACGGGTCTGTGCTTGTTTTCTTTCTCTCAAATCACCCTGGCTGCCTGTGCTCATCAGTTTCAATCCACACCCTCTCATTTATCTACTTTTAAAAGCAGGAACAGCTTCTCCCTGTCAACTCTGTCCCTCCAAGCCCACTCATGATTTTGAAAATCTCAACCATGTCCTCTCTCAGTTTGCTTCTCTCCAAGGTGAACAAACCCCAGCTTCTCCAACCAAACTCAAAGCAAAATCTCACTCATTCCTGCATCCTCACGTCCTTCCTGACATGTAATCACCTGTGTTGGTTTGCAGGAGTCAGCCAGACAGATTTTTAGCCTCAATAATTCCACTTCAGGGGAGCTGGCAAACTTCCTCGGGCTAGACTACACCGGGTGCCACATCTCCCACTCCCTCCCCTCCCCCTAAATTATTCAGGAGCTCTCTGACTGCAAAACCAGCTGCCCTATACGCAGAAGGCGATATGAATATCGCTGTTTTTATTCATTCACAAGATGTGGCTGCCATTGGCTGGGTTAGCATTAATTGCTCATCCTCAGTTCCCCTTTCGAAGGTGACGGTGAGCAGTCTTTTCTCATTCATTCATTCACGGGGATGAGGGACTCGCTGCCCATCGCTAATTGCCCAGAGGAGAGGTAAGTGTCAATGACATTGCTGTGGATCTGGAGTCACATGAGGGCCAGACCAGGTTAGGATGGCAATTTCCTTCCCTAAAGGACATCAGTGAACCAGATGGGTTTTTCCAAAAAAACTCGACAAAGGTTTCGCAGTCATCATTAGAATCTCAAGCCCAGGTCTTTTTGTAATTAAATTTAAACAGTCATATTAGGCTCAAAAGCAATACAAAGCTGATCCATGTATACTGCCAATGCTTAACGTCTAATATATGTACAAACAATGACAATTTCAGCCAAGTATCAGTAGGTACTTGACAGGGCGACTGAATAATTCAGTCCCTTTATTTGAAAACAGGAGGGAAGTGTGTAAGCACTTTGTGCTAATAATGGCAAACTGAATAATTCCTCTCATATCTGGCAGATGTGCAGGTGAACCTCTGCTTGATATGGAAAGTCATCTTGGGGCCTGGGATGGGGGTGAGGGAGGAGGTGTGGGGGCAAGTGTAGCATTTCTTGCGGTTGCAGGGGAAGGTGCCAAGTGTGGTGGGGTTGGAGGGCAGTGTGGAGCGAACAAGGGAGTCACGGAGAGAGTGGTCTCTCCGGAAGGCAGACAAGGGTGGGGATGGAAAATGTCTTGGGTGATGGGGTCGGATTGTAGATGGCGGAAGTGTCGGAGGATGATGCGTTGTATCTGGAGGTTGGTGGGGTGGTATGTGAGAACGAGGGGGATCCTCTTGGGGTGGTTGTGGCGGGGGGGGGGGTGTGACTTTCCATATTAAGCAGATGTTCACCTGCACATCTGCCAACGTGGTATACTGTATCCACTGTACCCGGTGTGGCTTCCTCTACATTGGGGAAACCAAGCGGAGGCTTGGGGACCGCTTTGCAGAACACCTCCGCTCGGTTCGCAATAAACAACTGCACCTCCCCGTTGCAAACCATTTTAACTCCCCCTCCCATTCTTTAGACGACATGTCTATCATTGGCCTCCTGAAGTGCCACAACGATGCCACCCGAAGGTTGCAGGAACAGCAACTCATATTCCGCTTGGGAACCCAGCAGCCCAATGGTATCAATGTGGACTTCACAAGCTTCAAAATCTCCCCTTCCCCCACTGCATCCCAAAACCAGCCCAGCTCTTCCCCTCCACCCACTGCATCCCAAAACCAGTCCAACCTGTCTCTGCCTCCCTAACCGGTTTTTCCTCACCCATCCCTTCCTCCCACCTCAAGCCGCACCTCCATCTCCTACCTACTAACCTCATCCCACCTCCTTGACCTGTCCGTCTTCCCTGGACTGACCTATCCCCTCCCTACATCCCCACCTATACTCTCCTCTCCACCTATCTTCTTTACTCTCCATCTTCGGTCCGCCTCCCCGTCTCTCCCTATTTATTCCAGAACCCTCTCCCCATCCCCCTCTCTGATGAAGGGTCTAGGCCCGAAACATCAGCTTTTGTGCTCCTGAGATGCTGCTTGGCCTGCTGTGTTCATCCAGCCTCACGTTTTATTATCTTGTCTGAAGTGTATTTCCTTTAATGCAAGTAGTAAAACAGGTACAGTAAACAATCTTAAGGGTCCACATTCGTACATGGAACTGTGATGTCATAACCATTACAGAAACTTGGTTGACAGAAAGACAGGACCGACAGCTTAACACTCCAGGATTTTAGATGTTTCAAGTGAGGGAGAAAGGGATGGCCAGCAGGAGATAGAGGAACAGATATGTAATCAGATCTTGGAAAGGTATTAAAAGAACAGGGTTGTTACAGTGTAACTTTCACTTCCCCAATTTTGACTGAATCTCCATTATTCCTGGGCTTAAATGGGGCAGCATTTGTTAAACACAACAAGGAGGATAAATTAAACAATATATAGATCACCAACTTGGAAAAAGACCATACCTTACATTGGGGAATGACCCTGGCCAGGTGATCAAAGTTGCAATGGGGGATATTTTGGTAACAGTGATCATAATTTGGTAAGCTTTAAGATAGTTATGGGTTAGAATAAGTCTGGGCCTCAAATGAAAGTGTTAAATTAAATGAGAGCGAACTACAACAGTATTAGGCAGAAACTGGAGAAATTAAATTGAGGGAAAATCCACATCTCTCACCTAGGGTTCTTTTAAAGGCCAGTTGCTCAGAATTCAGGGCCAGCATGTTCCTGTAAGAATGAAATACAAGGATGACAAAATTCGGGAACCTTGGATGACAAGAGATGTTGAAAGTTCAGTCAAAAATAAAAAGCAAGTGTATGTTAAGCTTTAGGAAACTGAAATCATACAAAATCCTTGAGGAAAATAAAGGAATCAGGAAAGAACTTAAACAAGGAATGAGGAGGGTAAAAGGATCCATGAATCCTTGGCAAGTGGGACTAGAATCCCAAGCTATTTTATACATATGTTAGACAGTAGCTAGGGAAAGTTCAAGTCCACTCATGGACAAATAAAGAAATGTATGTATGAATCCAGAGGAGACAGCTACATAGACAGGAAAGGTTTAGAGCGATATCGGCCAAACGCTCTCTGATTCTAAGATAATAAAATGTGAGGCTGGATGAACACAGCAGGCCAAGCAGCATCTCAGGAGCACAAAAGCTGACGTTTCGGGCCTAGACCCTTCATCAGAGAGGGGGATGGGGAGAGGGAGCTGGAATAAATAGGGAGAGAGGGGGAGGCGGACCGAAGATGGAGAGTAAAGAAGATAGGTGGAGAGAGTATAGGTGGGGAGGTAGGGAGGGGATAGGTCAGTCCAGGGAAGACGGACAGGTCAAGGAGGTGGGATGAGGTTAGTAGGTAGCTGGGGGTGCGGCTTGGGGTGGGAGGAAGGGATGGGTGAGAGGAAGAACCGGTTAGGGAGGCAGAGACAGGTTGGACTGGTTTTGGGATGCAGTGGGTGGGGGGGAAGAGCTGGGCTGGTTGTGTGGTGCAGTGGGGGGAGGGGACGAACGCTCTCTGATTCTAAGTGGGTGAGGTTCTTAAATCATACTTACATCAGTATTCACCAGGGAGAGGGCCTTGGATGATGGTAAGATTAGAAAGAGGTATTTTGATTTCTAGGTATGCCAGTATTAAGGAGATGGTGTTGAGTGTCTTGAAAAACATTAATCATAGAATCATTACAGTGCAGAAAGAGACAATTTTGCCCATCCAATCTGCACCAACACTCCAAAGAGCATTGCATCTAAACCTTTACCCTATCCTATAACCGTGCATTTCCCATAGCTAATCCACCTAGCCTGCAAATTCCTGGACACTCTAGGCAATTTAGCATGTCAAATCCACCCTAACCCGCACATCTCTGGAGCACCTGCCAGATGTCCATGCAGAGATGGGGAGAATGTGCAAACATCATACAGCCATCCAAGGCTGGGTAGATAAGACCACAAGGCCTAATGGGATCTATCCCAGGATACTGAGGGAGACAAAGGAGATTTCCGGGGGCTTGACAGAGATCTTTGTATCCTCTTTGGCTACAGGTAAGGTTCCAGAAGATTGGAGAATAGCCAATGCTGTTCCACTGTTTAAAAAGGCCAGTAGGATCAATATGTTTGCAGATAACATAAAAATTAATGGAACTGTGAACAGTGAGGAAGGTTGTCAATGGATACAGCAGTAGAGAGATCAGTTGGAAAGTTAAAAGCACAGAATCCAAAACTGCAGGAAAAGGCCATTCAGCCCATCAAGACTGCACCAACCTCTGAAGAACATCCCACGTAGACCCAAACACCATCCTATTCCTTTAAAGCCACGTTTAGCATGGCCGATCTAACTAGACTGCACATCTTTGGATTGTGGGAGGAAACCCGCACAGACACAGTGAGAATGTGCAAACTCCACACACTCGCCCAAAGCTGGAATCAAATCTGGGTTCTTAGCGCTGTGAGGAAGCAGTGCTGACCACTGAGCCACCATGCCGACCTGGTGGACAAATTTAGGTGGAGAAATGGCAGATGAAGTTTATTCCAGAAAAATGTGAAACAATGCATTTTGAGAGGTCAAATGCAAGATGAAAATATACAGGAAAGGCAGGATCCTTAGGAGCACAGACATACAGAGGAATATTGGGGTGCAAGTTCATAGCTCCCTGAAAGTGGCAAACACAAGTGGGCAGAGATAGTAGGAGCTGCCAATGCTGGAGAATCTGGGATAACACGGTGTGAAGCTGGATGAACACAGCAGGTCAAGCAACATCAGAGGAGCAGGAAAGTTTGACGTTTCGGGTCGAGGCACTTCTTCAGAAATGTCAAACTTTCCTGCTCCTCTGATGCTGCTTGGCCTGCTGTGTTCAACACAAGTGGACAAGTTAGTAAAAAAAATGGCATATGGCATGTTTGCCTTCAATGACTGGGGCTTTAAGTACAAAAGTTGGTAAGTCATATTGCAGTTGTGTAAAATTTTAGTTAGACCACATTTGGAGTACTGTACTTAACCCACTGACGGAAAGAAGACTGGAGCCTCTACTATCACCATTCACAGATCTATTCAACGATGTACATGCAAAGGGAATGTTACTACAGCACCTCAGGTGCTTTGTAGGGTGTGGGTATCAGTTTACATGGATGGCCAATGTCACTTGGATCTGTGAAAACAGCAACTACCCTGGCCTTTGTGATGACCAAGGGGAATTTAGGATCTGCCTCCTTGCACGAACCGTGGTGGAGGCCATTGTGCTGTAGTCAGGTACGGAACACAAGCAAAACCACCAATATTCCCTTCCAAGATAATAAAATGTGAGGCTGGATGAACACAGCAGGCCCAGCAGCATCTCAGGAGCAAAATATTCCCTTCCACCTGTCTGCCCAATTTCCAAACACATCCAAAACCTTATAGTTGTAGCTTGTCTTGCTCATCTTTTGAGTTTGCAGCCATTAATGACTTTGTAATTAGAGACTAACACTGAATTCAATGATTTATCAATGATCAAAACAACTTTAATGCCAGTTCTATTGCTATTGAATATTTTATTGGGGAGTCAACAGGGACCGTCGGTGCCCGAGAGCTGAGCCACGATTAACATCACGTACACGTTACAGCACAGGTTAGAGTCGATGATCTTATATTTTCAACTTGCTGCCCAGGTTTAGAGCAGGTGTTATCGAACAGGCCCATCTCACCCAACAATAACACCAACTTCCTTATTTAATATGAAAACTAACCCATTTCTCACCCATCAAGCACATGGTATTTTGGAAGATTCCTGTGGGATGTTTCTATAATGAATGGAGATAAGACACAGTTGCATAATGACATGGGACGAGCAATTCAGAACTCCAGTCTAATGTTCTGGGAACATGGGTTCAAATTGAAGTATAATGTGAATTCCATAAGATTTTAAAAAACCTGGAATGAAAAGCGAGTGGATGTCAACACTGAAACATTGTCTGTTGCTATAAATACCTATCTGGTTCATCAATGGCCTTTAGAGAAGGAAATCTACCTGGTCTGTTCTTCATGAGAATCCAGAGCTACAGCAATGCACTGACTCTTCACCTGACGAAGGAGCAGCATTCCAAAAGCATGTGATTTCAAATAAACCTGTTGGACTATAACCTGGCATCATGTGATTTCTGACCTTGAACTCTTTAGGGCATTCTGAAATGGCTGAGCAAGATATTCAGCAGGATATTCAGTGGATTAGGTGTGGGCAATAAATGCTATCCATGCCAGTGAGGACCACACCCCACAAATAAATACAGGTGACAAAAGGACAATCCACTACTCCAGTTTTACAACCAGCCTGCAAGCTGAAAATCTACCTCAGGTCAGTTTCCTCTGTGCTCCAATCCCAACAATATACAATGAATTTAACCTCAGAAAAGCATGATATTTCCCATTTCCTCTGGGCCATTTCTAATGGCCCTTTTTATGTGCTTGGCCTTATGCCCACTATGAACTGGGTTAACATTCATCGATTGTGTTCAAATGTTTAATCCTTGTATCCAAACTGGACTCTTTCATCTGTGTGTCTGGCTAAATCGCAGCACAGATCCCAGAGATAAAAGTACATTGCTCTAAAGTAGAACATGACTAGATCAGCTTAAAATCTGACACTGAAATGTGCAGCAGCATTTGAATATCTGCATTTTCATTCATGGTTGGAACTCAGTAAGACTGCTGATATCTCTAAATGTCTCTGTTTTCCTTTGTTAATTTTAAAATATGTGCACAATGCTAGTCAGGAGCATTTTAGAAAAAATACATTCAAACAGCTCTTATGGGTTGAATCTTCCGGGATTTTTTGGCTAAATGCAAGATGCATCAAGATCTTTGGAGGGTTTTCTTGCCACGGGGCTGAAAGATTTTTCTTGCTGTATCTTATCTCCTAACTACCTACTTTACCCCTAGGGTGTATGTCAGGTTGGATTCTATCTCTAACATTCAACCCTCTGTTGCCCGAACTCATCAATCAGCAAATATCCATGGAAGACCAGCATCCCTCAGGTCTGCAACATTTTAAATGGATACTGTGCACCCAGATCAACGCTGGCATTATGAAGCTGCCCTGCTCAGTCTAGGATATTTCCAGAAGGTGTCAAAGAAGGGGAAGCTGGCATTGCCATCTCTGACAGGGGCCTGCTGGTTCTATTCGAGGGGGTGGTACAAGGCAGTGGAGTCCTCTTCCTAGAGGGCCTGCAGAGGAGGCCACAACACCAGAGCCCAGCATCCTGTTCTACAGTCAGCGCCATCTCCGTAGTCAAGACCAATAGCTCAGCCCTCTCTGCTGCACCACGCTGACTCCCTGCCAGTGTCTTCTCTCTGCCACCTCGCACTCACTCTGTCTCTGCAACTGCCCCACTTCCCACTAAGGGCTACCACACTCACTCGAGCAGAAGGGTCGTGCAAGAGCAGAGATGACAGGCCTCTTGTCTCTTGTCTCAGTCACTCTCAACACCCACCACCCCACCCCCGCAAATCTCCTGTATTCCCCAAGCTGACGTGCCGCCTCCTCATTCCCTCAAAACACCTTTCACACTCCTGCGCTAGCACTAACAGTGGTGCCACCCACTTTCCATTCACTCAATCCGTCCCTCCCTCCCCTCAGAGGAGAAACAAAGTCCAGAGCAGGTCAGGGAGGCTGGAGGAGAGCCAGACATTAGGTTTCTCACCCTCTGAAAAGGAGAGAGTCCAGGACCTTACAGGAGAAGCTCCTGTGAGGAAAGGAAATATCCACATCCTACTAGCTCAGTGACTATCACTCCTCATTCACTCAACTCTCACAGGAACGTCACTCTCGGTGTTGTTCACTTCCAACCACTGGTCACAATGCCCTCCATCTCTTTCATCCTGCACATGCAGCCAGCATCTCTACTGCCTCCATTGTGAAACAGCCAGCTCCTTGATCGCTGTGGGCCAAGGCCTCAGAGGAAGCACTGGTAAAGATGCCTCTGCAGCCTGTTGTGGAAGAAACACCCCAACCCTGAGGACTGCCAAAAACCATCTGCTGCTCATCCCTGGGCAGGACAGGACCCTGTGCTATGGACAAGCAGGGACTCTATACAGATGCACAGAGAGGATCACGAGCAGCAGACTGGCAAGTGGGAGGCAACAGCCCCCCTTGCCCACAGGCTGCAGCATGGCAGCAAGCCACTGAACTGTCCAGTACCCCCACCATGAGCACGTTGGTGGCTGTCACTCTGCTAGAGAGGCACACACACCTGCACTCCATTGGCCCAGCCAGTGGCCCTCAGCACCCAAGGCATGGTGACAGGATGATGGGGAGGCTGGTGAGCAGTGCAGGCAGCCTCTCCTCACAAGGAGACAGGGCAGTGCTGGTGGTGGTGGTGGCGGGGGGGGGGGGGGGGGGGGGGGGGGGCGTGCTCATAGCCAGAGGAGGAGCCACACCTAAGCTTCTCAGAGGTTATCATCAGGACACTCCTGAGGTAGCTGGGCCTGTCATCTCTGCTCTTGCACGACCCTTCTGTACCTGGCAAGAAGATCCCCTGGCGTGAGTGGGCCATGCAGAACAAACACCCAGGGGTTGCCTGTCCAAACTTCCAGGGCACTCAACTCCAGTGCTGAGCAGGTTCCCTCCTCCTCAGCTACAGAATCAGGGAACATACACGAGAGAGAAGAAGATGGAAACGTATTGAGGGCACTTCAGTGGCACAGGTGACAATGCCTCCAGGTCAGGCCTCCATGTGACTCCACACACACAGCAATGTGGCTGACTCTTAACTGCTCCCCGAACTGGCAGAACAAGCCACTCAGCTTAGGGGCAATTAGGGATGGGCAACAAAACGCTGGCCTTGCCAGCGATACCTACAAACAATGGAAGAGTTAATAATAAGACCATAAGACTATAAGACATAGGAGTGGGAGTAAGGCCATTCGGCCCATCAAGTCCACTCCGCCATTTAATCATGGCTGATGGGTATTTCAACTCCACTTCCCTGCACTCTCCTCGTAGCCCTTGATTCCTTGTGAGATCAAGAATTTATCAATCTCTGCCTTGAAGACATTTATAAGAAAAATACGGTCTCCAAAACTCAGAACAAGTCCTCAAAGCTGCATCCAATCAGTCTTAATATCCTACTTTTATCCATTTATCACACAGTAATCAGACAGGCAACACTAAGACAATGGCTGAAAATTGTTTTTACTCTGTAGAAACCTCAAAGCGTCGCTGAATCCTTTGTGATACAGAGATTCCATTGTGGCTTGGCCTGGTGGAAACAGTGCCTGACTGAGTCTCACAAAATTCGCAATGGACAGCTATTGTTGGAATTAGGGAGGGCAGTGTGAAAGAAAGGAAGAAACAAAAAAATTATTAAGACAGTACACGCTGTCAAATGCAGTATTGTTCCAGTGAATCGATGACCTGCATATTAAAATAAACAGCCCCGAAGCAATCAAAGGGTTACCGGCAATAGATAGAATATTTGCAGTCAGCAAATGATCATGGAAAGAAAATCACAGACTGTAAATCAGTTACAGCACCAAAGGAGGCCTTTGGTCTGTTGTGAGCATGCTGGCCCTCTGAAGATGCAGTTCACCTGGAGCCTCTGCCCTGCCCTTGACCTCCAGCACTGTATATTTTTCCCTTTCAGAGAAGGATCCAACTCTGTTCTGAAAGCCTTGAGTGAGCCTATCCTCACTACACTCTCACACAGGACAGTCCAGGTCCTAACCACTTGCAAAAGATTTTCTTCATTTTGCCTTTGTTTTTTTTTCAGTCAATCCCTTATATCTTTGCCCGCTGGTTCTCAATCCTCCTATAATATCAACTCTGTTTGCACCCTATATGGTTTTAAATGCCTCTGCCACATTGCGCTCCTGAGACGCTGCTTGGCCTGCTGTGTTCATCCAGCTTCACACTTTGTTATCTTGGATTCTCCAGCATCTGCAGTTCCCATTATCTCTGAAATTCCTCATCCCTGGAACAATTCTCAGGAATCTTTTCTGATCCCTCTGGAATGCCTGTAATTGACATCCTTCCCAGAACTGGATGAAATGCTCCAGCTGAGGCTGAACAAATGGCTTAAACAAGCTTGATCCAAGACCCCTTGGTACTGAACACTGTGCCCCATTATTAACGTCTCAGATGCTACATGCCTTATTAACTACTCCCTCAAAACGGGCCTGACACCTTTAACACAGACACCTTCCTGCACCCTCCTCAGAATTTTACCTTTCCTTTGATGATAAAAATATTAGAGTTGGAGCAGGGGGTAGGGGTTTCTATCCATTCATGGAATGTGGGCATCGCTGGCTGGGCTAGGCCAACATTTACAGCACATCCCTAATTGCCCCAGAGGGCAGTTAAGAGTCAACCATATTGCTGCGGTTATGGAATTCCTGCATGTGCCATGGCAGGATTTAGAGCCAGGACCCCGGAACATTACCTGGGTCTCTGAATTAATTGTCTACCAGAATACCATTAGGCCATTGATTCTCCAGCATGTGGGTGTCACTGTCTAGTCAAGCAATTTATTGCCCATCACTAACTGTCCTTGAGAAGGTGATAAGTGAGCTTTCTTCTTGAACCATTGCAGTCCACGGGCGATAGGTCCCACACATAGCACTATTGGGAAGGGAGTTTCAGGATCTTGACTCAGGAACACAGAAGGAGCAGCAATACAGTTCCCAATCAGAATGGTATGTGACTTGGATGGGAATTTACAGACAGTGGAACATCTGTTCTTGTACATCTGAGCACTTGATGTTCCTTGAGATAGAGTTTGTGGGTTTGGAAGTTGCTGTCAAAACAGCCTTAATGAATTACTTCTGATGGTGCGGCCTAGGCCAGAGGTTTAAATTGAGTGGTTTCTAGACTGAGTAATCAGGAAAACCAAATGCAGTCAAGAACTCCAGAAGTTTCAACTTTTCATACTTGCTTGGTCCATAACGGGAACAGGACTAGGCCGTATGGTCCCTCAAGTCTGTTGAGCCAAATAGACCTTAGCTGATCTACCTCAAATCTCCACATCCATTAGTATCTAATAACCTACAGTTCTGTGGGAGTGGACAGCCTCAAAGATGCATAACCTTGAGAGAAGAAATGTCTCCTCATCTAAGTTAACAATGACTGACTCCAATTACAATCATAGCATCACACAGCACAGAAACAAAGCCCTTTGGCCCAACTCGTTTATGCTGACCAGATTTCCTAAACTGAACGAGTCCCATTTGCCTGTATTTGGTCCATATTCCTGTAAATCTCTCCTATCCATGTACCTGTCCCAATGTCTTTTAACTGAACCTACCTTGAGCACATCCTCTGACAACTTGTTCCATTTGCACACCACCCTCTGTGTAAAACAATTTGCCCCTCAGCTCCTTTTTAAACCTTTCCCCTCTCACCTTAAAGCTATGCCCTCTAGTTTTGGACTCACCTAGCCTGGGGAAAAGTCCTTGGCTATTTACCCTATCTATGCTCCTTATGATTTTATAAACCCCTATCTGGTCACCCCAGCTCACGGCCCCCAGCCCCCACCATCCACCCCCACCCAACCCCAGCCTCTCAAACTACAGGCAGAAAAGTCCCAGCCTTTCCTCATAACTCAAACCTTCCAGTCTCAGAAAGACCCTTTCCAGTTTATTAACATCCTTCCTATAAAACAGGGAAAACAGAATTCATAGAAGAATATCACAGAATCCCTGCAGTGTGGAAGCTGCCCATTTGGCCCATCAAGTCTGCACTGACCCACCAAAGAACGTCCCAGCCAGACCCAACCCACCCCACTCTATTCCTGTTACCCTGCATCCACCATACATGCAGGGATGGTAAAACTTAGTAACAGCCTCAATTCGCCTTTTCCCATGGCTAATGCACATGGCCTACACACCCCTGGATAGTGCAGTCAATTTCCCATGGCCAATCCACCTAACCTGCACATCTTTGGACCGTGGGAGGAAACCCACGCAGACACAGGGAGAATGTGCAAACTCCACACAGACAGTCGCCCGAGGATGGAAATGAATCCGGGTTCCTGGCCTGAGAGGCAGCAGCGCTAACCATTGAGCTACCGTGCCACAGTACTCCAAATGGGGCCTTACCCAATATTTTTTACAGCTGTACAGGACCTCCCAACTCCTGTGCTCAATGCTCTGAATGATGAAGGCATGCGTGCCCAATGCCTTCTTCATCATCCAGTCAACCATTTAATAAAGGTGCCAATAATCAGCCTTAGACCCAATATGTAGTCCTTATAGTTTGATTTAGGCAGTTGGACATCTTTCAGGCTTCCTCTAGGAACCAGTCACTGAGGTCCTGGAATTAACCCCGTCATGCTGAAATAACTTTTTGGAGGCCAGCACCCCATCACCAAACATCCTTTATTTACAAATACCCAGGCTTTGACAATGGCACTGCATCTCATCGAGTCACGCATTCCAGGCATTCAATATACCTAACATTCACCGTTTTATGCCAGCCAGGCATCCCTGATTGGGCCAGATTAACAGTCCGAATCAGCGAACTCATTTTCAACAAGTCCAGCTGGCTGACCTCATGACAATCACTACACATGCCTGTCTTCAGATCAATTTATATTCCAAACTTGCCCAGGGATGTGAGAATAAACTGAGTTAACAACATCAATCCAGATTTGGAGGAAAGAACATAGAACATAGAACATGACAGCACAGTACAGGCCATTCGGCCCTCAATGTTGTGCCGACCTATCATACCGATCTCAAGCCCATCTAACCTACACTATTCCATGTACATTCATATGCTTATCCAATGACGACTTAAATGTACTTAAAGTTGGCAAATCTACTACTATTGCAGGCAAAGCGTTCCATTCCCTTACTACTCTCTCAGTAAAGAAACTACCTCTGACATCTGTCCTATATCTTTCACCCCTCAATTTAAAGCTATGCCCCCTCGTGCTCGCCGTCACCATCCTAGGAAAAAGGCTCTCCCTATCCACGCTATCTAACCCTCTGATTATTTTATATGTTTCAATTAAGTCACCACTCAACCTTCTTCTCTCTAACAAAAACAACCTCAAGTCCCTCAGCCTTTCCTCATAAGACCTTCCCTCCACGCCAGGCAACATCCTAGTAAATCTCCTCTGCACCCTTTCCAAAGCTTCCACATCCTTCTTATAATGCGGTGATCAGAACTGTACACAATACTCCCAAGTGCGGCCGCACCAGAGTTTTGTACAGCTTCACCATAACCTCTTGGTTCTGGAACTCGATCCCTCTATTATTAAAAGCTAAAACACTGTATGCCTTCTTAACAGCCCTGTCAACCTGGGTGGAAACTTTCAAGGATCTGTGTACATGGACACTGAGATCTCTCTGCTCATCTACACTGCTAAGAATCTTACCATTAGCCCAGTACTTTGCATTCCAGTTACTCCTACCAAAGTGCATCACCTCACACTTGTCTGCATTAAACTCCATTTGCCACCTCTCAGCCCAGCTCTGCAGCTTAGCTATGTCTCTCTGCAACCTACAGCATCCTTCGTCACTATCCACAACTCCACCGACCTTAGTGTCGTCTGCAAATTTACTAACCCATCATTCTACGCCCTCATCCATGTCATTTATAAAAATGACAAACAGCAGTGGACCCAACACCGACCCTTGCGGTACACCACTAGTAACTGGTCTCCAGGATGAACATTTCCCATCAACTACCGCCCTCTGTCTTCTTTCAACAAGCCAATTTCCGATCCAAACTGCTATATCTCCCACAATTCCATTCCTCCGCATTTTGTGCAATAGCCTATTTTGGGGAACCTTATCAAACGCCTTGCTGAAATCCATATATACCACATCAACCAGTTTACTCTCATCGACCTGTTTGGTCACCTTCTCAAAGAACTCAGTAAGGTTTGTCAGGCACGGCCTTCCCTTCACAAAACCGTGCTGACTATCCCTAATCAATTTATTCTTTTCAAGATGATTATAAATCCTATCCCTTCTAACCTTTTCCAACACTTTACCAACAACTGAGGTAAGGCTCACTGGTCTATAATTACCAGGGTTGTCTCTACTCCCCTTATTGAACAGGGGAACCACATTTGCTATCCTCCAGTCGTCTGGCACTATTCCTGTAGACAATGACGAGTTAAAGATCAATGCCAAAGGCTCGGCAATCTCCTCCCTGGTTTCCCAGAGGATCCTAGGATAAATCCCATCGGGCCCAGGGGACTTATCTATCTTCACCCTCTTTCGGATTTCTAATACCTCTTCCTTGTGAACCTCAATCCCACCTAGTCTAGTAGCTTGTATCTCAGTATTCTCCTCGACAACACTGTCGTTTTCTAGATTGAATACTGTTGAAAAATATTCATTTAGCGCTTCCCCTATCTCATCTGACTCCACACACAACTTACCACTACTATCCTTGATTGGCCCTAATCTTACTTTTGTCATTCTTTTATTCCTTAAATACCTATAGAAAGCCTTAGGGTATACCCTGATCCTATCCATAAACAACTTCTCATGTCTCCTCCTGGCTCTTCTGAGCTCTCTCTTTAGGTCTTTCCTGGCTACCTCGTAGCCCTCAAGCGCCCTAACTGAGCCTTCACATCTCATCCTAACATAAGCCACCTTTTTCCTCTTGACCAGAGATTCCACCTCCTTTGTAAGCCACGGCTCTCGCACTCTACAGCTTCCTCCCTGCCTGACAGGTACATACTTATCTAGGACACACAGGAGCTTTTCCTTGAATAAGCTCCACATTTCTAATGTGCCCATTCCCTGCAGTTTCCTTCCCCATCCTATGCTCCCTAAATCTTGCCTAATCTCATCGTAATTGCCTTTCCCCCAGCTATAACTCTTGCCCAGTGGTATACACCTATCCCTTTCCATCACTAAAGTAAACATAACAGAATTGTGATCGCTATCACCAAAGTGCTCACCTACTTCCAAATCTAACACCTGGCCAGGCTCATTACCCAATACCAAATCTAATGTGGCTTCGCCCCTTGTTGGCCTATCTACATACTGTGTCAGGAAGCCCTCCTGCACACACTGGACAAAAACTGACCCATCTATAGTACTCAAACTATAGTGTTCCCAGTCAATATTTGGAAAGTTGAAGTCCCCCATGACAACTACCCCGTCTCTCTCACTCCTATCGAGAATCATCTTTGCTATCCTTTCCTCTACATCTCTGGAACTATTCGGAGGCCTGTAGAAAACTCCCAACAGGGTGACCTCTCCTTTCCTGTTTCTAACCTCAGCCGACGAGTCCCCAAACATCCTTTCTGCAACTGTAATACTGTCCTTGACCAACAATGCCACACCTCCCCCTCTTTTACCATCTTCTCTGTTCTTACTGAAACATCTAAATCTCGGAACCTGCAACAACCATTCCTGTCCCTGCTCTATCCATGTCTCCGAAATGGCTACAACATCGAAGTCCCAGGTACTAACCCATGCTGCAAGTTCACCCACCTTATTCCGGATGCTCCTGGCGTTGAAGTAGACACACTTCAAACCAACGTCTTGCTTGCCGGTGCCATCTTGCATCCCTGAAACTTTATTTCGGACCACCCTACTCTCAACCTTTTCTATACTCGAACTACAAAGCTTCATCCTCCACATTGATCACTTTGCTTTGATACAGTGTCATACTGAACAGCAATGGCCTAGTGGTATTATCACTAGTCTACTAATCCAAAAACTCAGCTAATATTCTGGGGATCTGAATTCAATAAAGAATATGGAATTAAGGGTCTAATGATGGCCATGAATCCACTGTTGGACAAACCCATCTGATTACCTAATACCCTTCAGGGAAGGATACTGCCATCCTTGCTTGGTCTGGGCTACACGTGACTCCAGACCCACAGTTATGTGGTTAACTCTTAATTGCCCTCTGGGCAATAAATGCTCACCTAGACAGAGACGCCCACATCCTGTGAGTAAATACAAAAAAAGGTCAATAAATGCATCATCAACGCAAAAACACATTCCGGTGTCAACGACCTTTGCAAAACCACACTGGTGCAGGCATTCAAACCATGGAAAATATTTAAAATCAGCGTGTTTGAAATAAGGAAATTGACCAGCAAACTCATTTTGAAAAGCACTTACTATAAACTCCTGCTTAGCAATCGTGACGTACAGATCGCTTTGGGACTTGTCTTCAGGGCAAATATCCAACTTCCCACTGAAAGGTGAAACAGTCATGGTCCGTCCAGTGGGTAGGATCGGAAGTCTATTTGTTAATCCACCATCAATCCACGTCTAACAACAAAAAACAGCAAGGTTTTAGATTGAGATACCTGTTCAGGAGGTCAGAGTGAATAAGGCATCACCAATAAATCCTTCAGTCGACACAGTAATAAAACTGTTAACACACTGGGTTTTTCATTCAAGAACCACTTATCCTGTTCCCGTCACCATACTGAAATTCTCCCCATCTTATTTATGACATCAACATTTAGAACCAGAGTGTTACTTTACCACGGTGTTCATTTATTCATCAGCATTCACGAATACTGGACATCCGAATGCGCTTTACCATCACTGAAGTACCTTTTAAACTGTAACAACAATAATACGATTTCATTGAACACTGCGATGTGGAAAACACAGCAAAACCACAACACAGGAAACAGACTCTTCAGTCCAACTTATCCATGCCTACCAGATTTTCTAACTTAATCCTGTCCCAATTGCGGGCATTTGGCCCATATCCCTCTGAACCCTTCCTAGTCGTATACTCACCCAGATCCTTTTAAATGGCATACACACGCCATCCTCCGCATAATAAATTTGCAGTGTAGGTCCCTCTTAGAGCTTTCCCCTCTTACCTCAAACCATTTGAGTACAGCAAGGCTCCACCTTCAGCGGTGAGATATTAACCAGATAAAGAACAAAGGAAAAACCTGGCAAATCAGGCGGGATGTGTGGAGAGATACAGAGTTAATGTTTCCGGTCCATGGTCTAATGAAAGGCCATCTCCAGATGCTGTCTGATCTTCTGAGATTCTCCGGCTCTCTTTGTTATAATTCCAAATTTCCAGCATCCACAGTATTTTGATTTTGTATCGGTCAATAACCGGGTAACTTGTTTTTACGATAACATGGGAAATATGTATTGGTCAAGACATCACCACTTCTATGATACAGCATTATGCAATCTTTTGAATGCACTGAAGAGGGAAAACCACGCCTCAACTTAGATTTCCTTTGAAAAGGCAGCACATCTGACAATGCTCCACTGGAGTGTTAGCCCATGCATACTGTTCCATTTTCTGCAGGACAATATAGGACTCTCTGATTCTGAAACAGGATGCACCCACTGATTCCCAACAGCAACAGAAAATACAGGTCAGGCAGGGGATGAGAGAATTGGATTGAAAAACCAAACATTGGTTTGCCAGTGCAGGTCAAACAAACGTCAAATTATGCGCAGAAATAGGCTATTTGACTTCTTGAATCCAAAGTCACACTCAGGATAGACAAAGAGGGTGATGGTTGCTGGGGATCAGTTATCTCAGCCTCAGGACATCTCTGCAAGAGTTCCTCGGGGGAAGCTCAGCTGTCTACAGCTGTTTTACCAATTACTTCCCCTCCATCATAAAGTCAGAGGTGGGGTTGTTCACCATCGATTGCACAGCACTCAGCACCATCCACAATTCCTCAAACACCAAAGCAGTCCATGTTCAAATACAGCAGATCCAGGACTAGTTCCAGAATTGCACTGGTAAGTGGTAAACAATGTGGCATCTCAAGCCACAGAAGTTCCAGGCAATGGCCATCTCCGACATGACAGAACGTAACCAGGCCGAGTTCTATCAATGAGATATTATTAAAGTGAGCTCCATCACTGAGGCAGTACAATACCAAGCTCCGTCACTGAGCCAGTACAATACCGAGCTCCATCACTGAGCCAGTACAATACCGAGCTCCGTCGCTGAGCCAGTACAATACCGAGCTTCGTCGCTGAGCCAGTACAATACCGAGCTCCGTCGCTGAGCCAGTACAATACCGAGCTCCGTCGCTGAGCCAGTACAATACCGAGCTCCGTCGCTGAGCCAGTACAATACCGAGCTCCGTCGCTGAGCCAGTACAATACCGAGCTCCGTCGCTGAACCAGTACAATACCGAGCTCCGTCGCAGAGCCAGTACAATACCGAGCTCCGTCGCTGAACCAGTACAATACCGAGCTCCGTCACTGAACCAGTACAATACCGAGCTCCGTCACTGAGGGCTTCATCACTGAGCCAGTACAATAACGAGCTCCATCACTGAACCAGTACAATACTAAGCTCTGTCACTGAACCAGTACAACACCAAGCTCCGTCACTGAACCAGTACAACACCAAGCTCCGTTACTGAGTCAGTACAGTACTGAGCTCCATCGCTGAGCCAGTACAATATCAAGCTCCATCACTGAACCAGTACAATACCGAGCTCCATCACTGAACCAGTACAATACCAAGCTCTGTCACTGAGCCAGTACAATACTGAGCTCCATCACTGAGCCAGTACAACACCCAAATCCATTACGTAATTAATTTCAGCCAATATTATACACCTATCTATCAACAGAACACAGCTCTCAACCACCCCCAAATTTCTTCTTCAGCTTAGCCAGTGTCTCATGATTGGGAATTATGAGTCTAATAGGTGGGGAATTGGTGGGGCGTTTCCTGCAGACTTGGCCATATGTGGGGCTGGTACTGGTTGATGATTGGACAGAAGGCTTGTTTGTGAGATTTGTGCACTCCCTCTGATGTATCAACTTTGCCTCTGCAAGTTTATCACTATGTTTCTCAATGCGTTTGCTACCTTTTTTTGGATAAGCCTTTCCCTATAGTTGTCAGTCCCAAACCAGGGTTTCCCTGATTACGGAGGGATGAATGAGTGTTCAAGGACTGATTTATGATAATCCTTTTCACAGCATTTTCACAATTTCCTTTTCCATTCTCATTGCAATCCCTCAATTCACTGCTGCCAATTGAGAAACAGAAAATAGATGTAGGTATAGGCCATTCAGCCCTTCGATTCTTCGTCACCATTCCACATGATCATAGCTGATAAGCAATTTCAGTATGTTATTCTCGCTTTGTCTCCATACCCGTTAATCCCTTTTGCCACAAGGGCCACGCCCAGCTCCCTCTTGAATATATCTAAGGGGAGAAAATCCCACAGGTTGACAACACTCTGCATGAAGAAATTCTTTCTCATTTCAGTTCTGAAGAGCTTACCCATTATTCCCAGACTGTGAATCTAATTCTGGATTCCTACAATATCAGCAACATTGTTCCCACATTTAGCCTGTCCAATCCCATCAGGATTTTATATGTTTCTCTGAGATCCCTCCTCATTCTTCTAAATTAGTACAAGTCCATTCAATCCAGTCTTTCTTCACATGTTGGTTCTACTATCCCAAAAAGCAATCTGGTGTACCCTCACAGGACTCCCTCAACAGCAAGAATGTCCTTCCTCAGACAAGGAGTTCAAACCTGCACACAATTCTCCAAGGTATGTTGTCAGCAAGACATCCTTACTCCGGTACTCAAATCCCCTCGCTATGAAGGCCAGCATGCCATTCGCTTTCCTCACCGCCTACTGCACCAGCATGCCAACCTTCAGCAACTACTCTACCATGATACCCAAGTCTTGTTGCACCTCACCTTTTCCTAAACAGCTACCATTCAGATAATAATCTGCCTTCTTGTTTCTGCCACCAAAGTGGATAACCTCACACACAGAGTACTCCATGGCTAGGAAAGGGTGCAAACGTATATCAGCCTTTGTCAGACTGCTCCTGTTGCAAACTGCTCATTGCAGGATCATGCTGCTCTGTGTTGCCAATTAATTACCAGATCCTGACTGTCTAACCTCACCATAAATTCAGTGAACAACTGTAACACAATCTGAGCTACAAAAATTCTATAATTCTGTAATAATATTGGAAGTAAAAAAGAAAAAAAGAACTAAACATGAATCTGAAACAGTTAATTATCTGAAACTTTACATTAACGCAATTGTACGGTAGCAAGAGCTGGAGGCAGCAACTCACAAAGTTTCCTAAAGACATTTCTACTCGTGTTTTTATTGGGCTTCAGTTATCTGTCTAATGCTTGCTAATGTATTTTAATAATATTCCACTGTATACTCATTCCTGCACGACAGTTTACTTTCCACTAAAGAGGCTTGATATCATTGTGAATAAACTTTGTATACTGAACGTAGACAGTAAATAGCTATTTTTGGCCTCAGAACTGCAGTTGGTGATTACTAATCTACAACCTGAGGCATGTTCCATGACTTGGGGGCAGTTATTGGTTCCAGGCTTTCATCATTCTCTTCACTCAGCCAATTTATTTTTTTCCGTTACAAAACTTGTGTAATCTGCATCAACGATTTGTCAGATTCAACGTAGTTCCACGCCAACAGCTCCAATGAGTTAACAATACCATATCACTCCAGCTCCTGAACGCTGCCTGTTATGACCACATCTCACCGCATTTCGTCATTCTTTCATCACTCCCCAGGACAGAATTCACAAATATTTTTTTTTAATTGCCTCATTGGCTCAGCTTTTCAGAGTTTTCAGCTCAGATCACAGCTCCCGGCACCCTCCTGCCAAGTGCCATCAGTTCCTTGTCTCTCTACAACATATGTACAAGATCCTTCTCCTCATCTTTACACCCTCACCTAAGCTGTGAATAAATCCAGCCACTTGTCAAATTTACCTGATTACCCTCCTGCAAGGCAACTTGGGACAACAGAGGGGATATTTCAATGCAAGTTGAGCAGGTACTTTGGAATTGTTTTCCCATTAGAGTGTCGGTTTCAAATAAGCTGCATAACTGCAAGTTCAAAAGTAGTCTGCAACATTTCAAATGTGTTGCATGTATACTTCCAGCACCCCAGCTGATGGTACAGAAGCCTGGTGTGTCTCCATCTGCTCAATCGTTGTCAGAGGCAACAAATATCTGATGGTGGCACAGTAGTTTTGACTAGGTTCCCATCACAACAAATCACAATTGCAGAACTGAACAGTGACGGCACATTAACCATCTACTGCGACCTGCATGGCACATTGTTCATGTCATGCACTTCTTTTTGTAAACTAGGGCGATGGAAATTTTGTCTAGCAAACTTTTTATTAACCAACACCAATAGGACCAGAAGGGTGCCAGTTGATCAAGAGGTCCATATAAACAAGGTAAAAACTAAGTAACAGAAATGTAATGCTGGGGGTGTACGCATCATTAATATACTTTACAGCATAAATCACTTGAATAATACTGTCACTTTGCTATAAATTAAGGTTTCCAGCAGAAAGCTTTCTCATTCACCCCCTCAACTGGCTACTTGGTATTTGAGGCATATAATTTTTACCGGTTTATCAAGAGTGCCAGTTCATAAGATGTCAGTTAAAACAAAGTTTGCTGTAACAATATATTTGGATATAGGCTTTTAGTGAGACGGAGGGTAGTGTTGTTGGTCGATGTGCTGCTCTGTTAGTTAATGCAGGCTCAGAGGAGTACCATGAATGCAAACAGTGAAATAATGACTGGGGAAGATAACACAGAAAATGTGTGTGTACAGCCCAATTCACAAGTTCATGACCAGAAGTGATGACAAACATGAGTAAATTGATAAATACATGAATAGGACATGTTTGGAGGGATATGGGTCAAGCGCAGGCAAGTGGGACTAATTTAGTTTGGGATTAAGGTTGGTGTGGACTGTTCGGACTGAAGGGGCTGTTTCTGTGCTCTATGGCTCTCACCCTTCCCCATTATTTGGGATTTGAAAGCACAAATAAGGAGAAACTGTCACTGGCTGTGGTGTCAGTAACCAGAGGATAAGATTTCAGATCATTAGTAAAAGTCCTAGAGGTGAAATGAAGAGAATATTTTTATACAGCAAGTTAGAATTTAGAAGCCAGAGTAAGCAATCTGGCCTCTTCAGACTGTTCCATCATTCAATAAGATCCTGGCTGCCTGGAAGAAGAATTGTTAGCAACATTCAAAAGAGAATTCAATAAGTATTTGAAAGGGGAAAATTTACAAGGCGAAGAACAAAAACAAAGTTGCTAGAAAAGCTCAGCGGGTCTGGCAGCATCTGTGAAGGAGAAAACAGAGTTAGCGTTTCAGGTCTGGTGACCCTTCCTCAGAACCCACTTGTAAGAGCAGTCAGGGCCTTGGGTTGACAAGTCATGAAAACAACTGTGCTTCTGACAATGCAGCATCAGACAGGCAGCCCTGCCGTTTGTTTGTGCACAAGCGTTGGAGGAAGGTTTGAATCAGAGGAGCCTTCAGACTCAAAGGCAAGAGGCTTCCAGCTGAGTCATTGCTGCGATAAAACTCAGCAAGCCCCACGTTACAAATCCCCGACCTTCTGATGATACAATAAGTCGACGGGTGTCAACCTGTGCTGTATGATTGTGCAGATCTCAACAGAAAGCATTTTTAAGTTCCGAGAAACAGAGTAATCCATTGCGTATAGCTATGTGTTTGAAGCCATTTATGTGCCTAATATTGCGCTAAATCGAAAGAAGTTCATTCACTTCAGATAGAATTGAATCAGGACTTGCCAAAGCTTCTCTTATCCCTTGTTGAGATGCTCTTCAATAACTTAAGTACAGTCACGGACTCCAGTGTCAACTACTGGATGAATTCAATCCTGAATTGTACAGTGTTTATCTCACTGCTGTAATGAGTAGTTCAAGGCGAAGCATGTGAGTGCACTTCTTTATTTATTTCTATGAATTTGCTGGAAATGATCCTGCAGTTGTCACAACATTTATTGCCTATCCTTAGCTCAGCTTGAGAAGGTGGTTGTGAGCTGCCTTCTTGAACCACTGCAGTCCATTTGGTGTAGGTAGGCCCACAATGCCGTTAAGGGAGGGAGTTAGATGATGACCTCTGCTCCCCTTGGCTTCTAGATGGTAGCAGGCCTGAGTTTGGGTGGTGCTGTCTAATGGGCCTTGGTGAATGTGCTGCGGTGCATCTTGTAGACAATACATTTACTGCTACTGTGCACTGACGGTAGAGAGACTGAACATTGAAGGTGATGGGACAGGTTGCTGATCACAGAATCAAAGATGTGCTAAGGTGTAAAAGAAAGCCATTCTGCCCATTGTGCCTGGACTGCTCATTAAATAAGTATCATGGCCTGTTGCCAATCTCCTGCTTCTCCCCATACCCCAGCACATAAATAATCACCCAGAGTGCTCTTGATTTCTTTACTTTAACCTGCCTCGACCACACTTCAAGTTAGTACATTCCACATTGTAACAACTTGTGTGAAAACACTTTTACTCGCTTTACTCTTGCTTCATCTGCAGATTGCTTTAAATTTCTGCCCTCTTGTTCTTGTTCACTTTATGAGCGGGAAAGTTTCTCCATTCTGTTCAACACACTCATAATTTTAAAAACCTCTACCTGATCTTTTCTTCTCCTTCTTCTCTCCAAGGGGAACAATTCCAACTTCTTCAAACTATCCTCAAAACTGAAGTTCCTCATCTCTTAAACCATTCTTGTAAATCGCTTCTGTACTCTCTCTAGCATATTCACATATTTGCTATAATGACTGTGTGCAATCCTCCAGGTAATGTCTAACAAATGTCTTACACAAGTTTAACGTCACCTTCCTGCTCTTGTACTCTATGCTTTAAACTCTACTGATAAAGTGAAGAACACTGCATGCTTTATATACTGCTCTATACCCATCCTGCCTTCAATGATCTGTGTACATGTACACCCAGGTCGCCCTGCTCCAGCACCCCTATTAGAATTGTACTCCATATTTTATATTGTCTCTCAATGTTCTTCCAACCAAAGTGCATCACTTCACATGCATGAAACCCCTATATGCCACCTATCTGCCCTCTCCTCCAACATATCTATATCCTTCTGGAATTCACAACTGTCCTCACAGTTTGCAATTCTTCCAAGTTTTGTGTTATCTGCAAATTTCGAACAACCTCCTTGAATGCCAAGATCTAAGTCATTCATATAAATCAGGAAAAGTAAGGACCCCAGTACTGTCCCCTGGGGATTCCACTACAAACTATCCTCAAGTCTGAACAATATCCATTAACCATTACTCTGTTTCTCATCACTCAGGTAATTTTGTATCCTTGTTGTTAATGTCCCTTTTAACCACCATCTATAACCTTCCTCACAAGTCTGTTGTGTGGCACTGTATCAAACACATTTCGAAAATCCATGGACACCATATCAAGAGTATCACAGAACTCATTACCTCTTCAACAAACTCCAACAAGTTACTTAAACATGATTTCCACATTAGAAATCCAAGCTGAAGCTTCCTAATCAACCTGCCTTTTCTACGTAACTACCAACTCCGTTCCCCAAACTGTCTCCATGAGCTTCCCCACCACTGAAATTAAACTCACTGGCCAGTAATTGCTGGGCTTATCCTGAAAACTTTCCAGGAAAGTTGACATTTCAGGTTGAGACCCTTCTTCAGAACTGGGTGGCGCCTTCTCAGTTCTTGGCAATTGTTTCTGTTCCTCTGATGCTGCCTGGCCTACTGTGTTCCTCCAGCTCCACACTGTGTTGACTCCAGGAATTAGATTCTGCTCAATGGCAGGAAACATAGGGTTAATTTTTGCCAGGTGATTTTGCAGCTTAGAAGGCTGTTTGTTTCCATTGGTGTGCTGAAGGCTCGATATTAGATGCCCTGCATTGTGTGTGTATATTCATAAACTGGATGTAAATATAACTGGGTGTGATCACAGAGTCTGCAGACAACAGAAAAATTGACAAAGCAGTTGGCCATGAGAGAGATAGCTGTAGGCAACGAGCATCATATCAATGGACTGACAGGTGGCAGAAAATCCCACCGTGGCAGATGATGGAATTTGAATTCAAAGAAATATCTCGATTTGAGAGTCTAATGTTGACCATGAATCCATTGTTTAATTGTTGGAAAAACCCATCTGGTTCACTAATGCCCTTTCGGGAAGAAAACTGCCATCCTTACCTGGTCTGGCCTACATGTGACTCCAGACCCACAGCAATGTGGTTGACTCTTAACTGGCCTCTGGGCAATTAGGATTGGGGCAATAAATGCTGCCTGGTCAGCGATGCCCTCATCCCATAAATGAATAAAGAACAGCGGCAACTGGAATTCAACCTAGAGAACTGCAAGGTGATGCACTTGAAAAGTCAAACAAGGCAAAAGAATGCACAATTAATGGGAGAATGCGGAGAGGTTTACAGGAAGTGAGGAACCTTGGAATGAATGTGCACCTATTCCTAAATTGAATCGAACTGCATTAGCTTTATTGTCACCAGTGAGATGGCAGCAGGGCTGACTGCTCCAGCCAGATCTCGTCGGCTCCACCTACTCTTTTTCCATTTTTTTTCCCTCCCTCTTCTCCTCCGTTCTCTCAGCCCTGACCTCTGAAGCGGGGGCAGACAGCTTGAAACAGGGACGCCTGCGAGCAGTGGCCCAGCGCAGATCAGGACAGGTTTGTAAGGTGGCTAAGAACATAAATAGGAATCCTTTTCTTTATTGGCCGTGGAACTGGACATTAGAGCAGGGAAGTTATAGTGGGTCTGCACAAATTATCAGTTAATTTGGGTTATGTGCACGGTCTGATTACCTCATTACGGAAAGGATGTAATTGTGGTAGAGAAGCTTCAGGGGAGATTTACCAGGACTGGTAAAGTGCAGCTAATAAGAAATGATTGGATTAGCTGGGGATGTTCTGCCCAGAACACAGGAGGCTGAGAACCGATTCGATTGATGTGTCCAAAATTGAGAGAAGACCAGACAGAGCGGGTGTAAAGTATCTATTTACCCTGACAGAGCTGTCAGCAACCAGAAAGCACTGATCTCAAGGAACTGATAAAAAGCTGAGAGGGTGGAAAAGGAAAGTTTTTTCACCCACACAGTGGTACAGGTCTTGGAGTCAGGCCTGAAAGGGTAGAAAAGGCAGAAATCTTTGACTCATTTAAAAGAGGCATCTTGAAGCGTGCTTCAAATGCAGTAACCAGCAGGGTTACAGATCAAATGCCAGAAAAAGGAATCAGGCCAGCAGGCTTGTTTTTAAGACAGTGCAAAGACAATGGACTGTGGCCTCTTCCTGTGCTGAAAATTTACAATGACTCTGTGTTGAAAATTAATGATCTGAAACAACACACTGAGGTGGTACTGCACTGTCAATGATGTTGTCTGTGTTTTGAGGAACAATCTGCCTGTGCAATTAACAGCATGGGAGCTGGCTATATCCTGGCTGGAAAAAAACCTGTACATTCTAACATGAACCGTTTGCTGGGCGGGGCAATGTACAGTCTTCAATTCAAACATCATTGCAAGATTTCCAGGAGCGGAGGATCAGAAAGGAAGAAGTTAGAACATTTAAGGAAGGGAAAGGGAGAACATTATAAAATATAAGGCAAAGAATTTGAAGATCTCCGCTTGGATTACTTTTCAAATAATATTGATCTTGCTTTGTTCACTGCCTGTGCAGCCGTTACCTTGTATGTCTCACTCTGTCTAAACACCTTATGATCTGTGTGCCCTTGTTTGCTATGATCTGCCTGTATTGCTCGCAAAACAAAACTTTTCGCTGTACTTAGGTACATGTGACTACAACAAATCAAATCAAATCTGTAATCACCTTGGTCAAGGTGGCCTAGCACACTGCTGCAACAATGCAGCACCAACGCAATGCCATGGTAGCCTACGCTCTGTCCTCACATCAATTCCAATCTTAGCCTTAAGGCCAGCAATTTAATTTGTCCGGGGAACTAAGGAAGCAGAAGGCATCCCTAGTGGGTGCTTCTATCTAGGACTGCAAAACTAAGTTCAGATCTAGGCCTAAAATAAAACCTGGGACCAGGTCATGTACAGATTCAATGGAAATCTTCAAAGTAGGATTAGGTAAATACTCAAAAGCAAATAAAACTTGCGTAACTATGAGAAAGGAGCTGGGAGTGGGACTAAATAGGCTTGTACAAAGCAGCCAGCCTTGACTCAATGGGCTGGCAGGTCTCCTCTTGTGCTGAGGGATATAACAACACTGTGATCAAATAAAATATTCGTAAAATAAATATTCATAAAATATTTATCAAATAAAATCCAACTGCATTTTAACAAATGAAATACAAATGTATTTTCCCTTAAATACAAGTGACAATAAATCATTCAATTCAATGGAGAATGAAGGGCCGAGCAAGAGAAGAGCAGTTTGCCTGACCACCAACAGACTGAAGTGAGACACAGTGCAAGTTAACCTGTGCTATGACAGCGAGCAGGTTAAGACCTCCATCAAACTGCAGATAAAGGAATTTCCTCAGTACAAGCAACAGTTTTGTTATTAATTAATTACACCGTATGATTCTGGCCTGAAATTTATTCCTGCCACCCAGTGGAGCCAATCTTCTGACAGCTTCCCCAGGTTACGTTTTGGCAACCTCTGCAAGGCTTCGCCCTGCTTTTTGCTTCCATTTACTCAACTCCTGCTCTAAACTGCTGTGCGTCTGCCCTCAAGTGTTCACTTCCATAGTGACTGCTGTCTGTTTTGCAGCACACACAGGCGCTCACGTGCAAATTATACATTATATTTCTGGATGAAGTTGGAACAGAAAATGCACAGAATAAAGCTCAGCTGTTACAGAGAAACCAATGCATACTCACTTCCCCTCTATATTCCACAGCCTTAATCCCAGCATAGAATGGCACAAAGCTACTGGCAAGAAGAACCTGTTAAGAAATAGCAATTGTTAGCTTTCAAACATAAATCTGCAAAAATAACAATTTTGCTGTTTATAGATGGCTTAATGTACATCCCATGTGATAGTGTCAACGACAAAGCATATTCCCGTTTGAGTCCAGCCAGTTGGAGAGGCTTGCTGTGAGCAAATTGGCTGCTGTATTTCTGATATTACAAATATCGAATACATTTTGACAAGTGCTTCAGCTGTGACCTGCTTTTGGGGCATCAAGGTGTCAAAAGGCACTCTTTCTTTTTCAAATGTACCTGCACTATTTGTAACCTCTGGGTTGCCCTGAAAGTTAATCTTTAGATTAGATTAGATTCCCTACAGTGTGGAAACAGACCCTTCAGCCCAACGAGTCCACACTGCCCGTTGCAGTATCCCACTCAGACCCATCTCCCTATAACCCACACACCCCTAAACACTACAGGCAATTTAGCATGGCCAACCCACCTTGCCCGCACATCTTTGGACTGTGGGAGGAAACCGGAGCACCCGGGGGAAACCCATGCAGACACAGGGAGAATGTGCAAACTCCACACAGACAGTTACCTGAGGCTGGAATAGAACCCGGGTCCCTGGTGCTGTGAGGCTGCAGTGCTAACCACTGAGCCATAGTGCCGCCCCCAAACTTGAACTCAGATCGCAGCGGTCAGAAACCCGCGTGCTCACCATTACGCCACGGCAATCAGAGCACTTTGGCTCCCAGGGATTCCAGAGCAGTATTGTCAAAAGGGTTAAGTGATATGGATCTGCTACCTGACCCAGCCTAAACAGGACAATCACAGGTCTAGGATGCAGAGAACCCTACTAGGCTGTGTCAATGGCTGCCTGGCTTGTTTCTCCTTGACTGTGTGACTTCCGCAGTGGACAGCCAATTCTCGGTGCTGGTTCTCCTGCCTTGCTGTAAGCTCAAAATCCAAGCTCTTGGTTCTGCGGGTTGCAATAGTTCTCCAACATCAGGCCAAGCAATCAATCAAGTCTAAAATGGTCCAAGGCAATTGAAGGAAATCGGCAAAGTGTTGCCACTTACAGTGTGCAGCTTCTCCAGTAAAGTGTCAGGAAGTCAAGTTTGCAGCTCAGTGGGAGTAAATGACTTCTCTCTATCCTTTTATGGGATATGGTCAGTGCTGGCAAGATCAGAATGTCTTGCCTATCTCTAATTGTCTCTGAACTGAACGGCTTGCTACGTCATTTCAAAGGGCAGTTAAGAGAAGCCACATGTCTCTACTCTGAGCCAGAAGGCCTGGGTTCAAGTCTACCTGATCCAGACCATTTCTGAACATGTTGATTAACAAAAAAGCAACCATATTCCCCTCCCCTGTCCGCCTTCGGCACGAACCATTCCCTCTGGGATACCCCAGTCCACTCTTCCCTCACCCCCAACACCCCTCACAGCCCCACGGCACCTTCCCCTGTGACCAGCGAAGGTGCAACACCTGCCCATTTACCTCCTCACTCCCCACCATCCAAGGGCCCAAACATACCTTTCAAGTGAAGCAACACTTCACTTGCACTTCTCAGAATCTAGTCTACTGCATTCGCTGCTCACAATGTGGTCCCCTCTACCTTGGGGAAATGAAGCATAGACTGGGTGACTGCTTTGCAGACCATCTATGTTCTGCTCACAATAAAAACCCTGAGTACCTGTTGCCTGCCACTATAACACCCCACACTGTCCCCGGCCAACATCTCTGTCTCCGGCTTGTTGCAGTGTTGTAGTGGTGCTCAGCATAAGCTGGAAGAGCAACACCTCATTTTCCACTTGGGGACCCAGTAGCCCTTCAGTCTCAATATCAAGTTCATTAATTTTAGGGCCTAATCTCTGCCATGTACTAGCCCCCTATCCCAAACACCAGGCCTTGTTATCACAGACTACCATCACTCACTACCTATTTCTAGTCACTAACGGTTCCCACTAACAAGTGTTCACCCTTCTACACAGATCATCATCAACTCCTTTGTCTATCCAACTGCTCTTCTCCCTCTTCAGGCTCTCTCCTACTGTTTACTCCCTACCCCACCCACCTCCCCATTTTCTGCATATAAACCGACATTTTCCCAGCCACCATCAGTTCTGAGGAAGGGTCACTGGACCCAAAACATTAACTTTGATTTTTTTCTTCACAGAGGCTGCCAGACCTGGAGTCACATATAGGCTAGCCCAGCTCCTTAAAGTACAGTAGTAAATCAGATGGAATTTTTTTTTACAACAAACGATGATAGTTTAACGATCGCCACAACTGAAACTCAAATGAGATTTGATGACAGGAGTAACGATGTCTTGTTGCAGTTTTATAGAACCTTGATTTGACCTCCACTTAACAAAGGAGAGATATGTTTGCCACAGAGGGATTTGAAAGGTTCGTGGGCTTAATCCACGGGATGGAGGGATTGAGAAGGCTGATTCACTGGTCTCTAGAGTTCCAAGGATTGACAGGTGGCCTTATTGTAACTTGTCAAAATCTCGCAAGATGTAATGGTGTGAATGTAGCTTTTTTCCTGGTTAGCAAGGAGCCATAATCTTGGGGTAAGGAGGCCATTTAAGAGTGAAATGAAGAGAACTTTCTTAACTCAAAGGGTGAAAAATCATTGGATTCCTTTGGGAGCGAATGACATTGAGTGGTTGGGCGGCACGGTCGTTTAGCAGTCAGCACTGCTGCCTCACGGCATCAGGGAACCAGGTTTGTATCCAGCCTTGGGTGACTGTGTGGTGTCTACACCTTCTCCCTGCGTCGGCGAGAGTTTCCTCTGGGTGCTTCAGTTTCTTCCCACAGTCCAAGGATGTGCAGGTTAGGTGGACTGGCCATGGGAAATTGACCCACTGTATCCAGGGATGTGCAGGTGTTATCCATGGCAAATGTGGGGTAAAGGGGATAAGGGGTTTGGGTCTGGGTGAGCTGATTTTCAGAGGGTCGGCGTTGACTCAACGGACCAAATGGCTTCTATCTGCACTGCAGGCATTCTATGATTCAGTTACATCAAGACCGAGCCCACTGTTGGTTCCAATGTTCAATTCCAGATTTATTAATTGAACGTACGATGCCATGGTAGGACATGAACCTATGTCCACGTTACTAGACGATTTACATTATCACTCTGCCACCATATGCCATTCACCAACATAAATGGAGAAGGATCATGTAAGAATATTATACCTACAGCTTTATCACCCCATGGAATCATAACTCATCAAGGTATGAATGCCTTCAGGTGACCAAACAGGTGTAAAATATTTTTATTGAAAAAAAACAGAAACAGGCTAAGTATACTTAGTATACTAAATATACTAAGTATAATTGCAATCTTTCAACAGCCGGAATTTTATAGCTTGCTTATTTCCAAAAGGTGAGGAAAATAAAGGAGTACAGTTTACATATTGGAGACTCAAGATCTAATCTGCAATGTTTCAAGTAAATCTAAATTAAAACACTTTGCGAGAACAAAATACGACATTAATAAGAATTTGTCAGTATTAAGAAAAAACACTGGTAATAAATCGCAATGCAGTGCAGTAATAAAACACTAATAAGCTATGATAGGATTACAGTCAGCTTTATTATATAATTTCCACTGTCAGTCATAGAGTCGTAGAGTCTAAGCATGGAAAAAGACCCTTCGGTCCAAACAGTCTATGCCGACCATAATCCCAAACTAAACTACTCCCAACTGCCCCTTCTTGGTCCATATCCCTCCAAACCCTTCTTATTCACGTATTTACCCAAAAGTCTTTTAAACAGTGTAACTGTACTCACATCCACTATTTCCTCTGAAGTTCATTCCACACATGAACTACTCTGTGTAAAATAGTTGCCCCCAAGTCTTTTTTTACAATCCTTTTCTCCTCTCACTTTAAAAATATGCCCCTAGTCTTGAAATATCCCACCCCAGGGAAATGACACCTGCCATTCACCTTATCTATACCTCTCTTTATTTTACAAATCTCTAAAACCCTTCAAACCCTCAACACTCCAGTGAAAAAAAAAGTCCCAGACCATTCAGCCTCTCCTTAAAACTCAAACCCTCCATTCCTGGCAACATCCTGGTAAATCTTTTCTGAATGCTCTCCAGTTTAATAACTCCTTTCTGTAACAGGCCAACCAAAACTAGATAAAGTACTCCAGAAGAAGCCCCACCAATCTCCAGTAGAACTGTAACATGCTGTCCCAACTCCCGCAGGCAAAGGTCTGAACAATGAAGGCAAGTGTGCTAAATGCCTTCTTAACCACCCTGTTCATGTAAGATGCAAACTTCAAAGAATTACTTACTTGAACCTCTTGGCGTCTTTGCTCGATAGCTCTACCCAAGGCTCTATTTTTAACTGTATAAGTCTTGCCCTTCTTTGTTTTAACCAAAATGAAATTCCTCACGTATCCAAATTAAATTCCATCTGCAACTCCTCAGCTCATTGACCCAATTGATCAAGATCTCTCTGTAATCTTAGATAACCTTCTTCACTGTCCACTGTACCACCAATTTTGGCATCATCTTAGCATACTTACTGATCAGCATCAATGTCATGCCATTTCTCCACATCCACGTCAAAAGTTTTGTCCCAACACGTATCCCAAAAATATCGTTTTTCTCTCTTCTACAAGCAGTGGGGAGCATCTTGCTGGGACTCTGGGTATCCCATACACCTCATCACCCAATTAAGAAACACACTTGCACATCTCACGTACACTGTCATCACCATCCCAAAAACAACAGGTTTGTCCTTCTGCATTCTCCAGTACTGCCATTCTTAATAGCTACAGCAACTATTCAGTGAGAGAACTGCAGAGCTCTGAGATGTAGAGATGCAGTGTGTCGAACTGCATGAATTGCCAAAGGTTAGAATCCACCTATAGCAAGTAATTAGGGAATCTATCAAAACGCTACCATTAATTGCCAGATAAACTGGATACAAAAGTAAAGAAGTTACAAATCAGTTATGCAGTTGAGACAACATTTTTAGCACTGGGAAATGTGTTGATTGCCTTATTTAAGGAAAGATGTCAATGATTTGGAAGCAGTTCAGGCAAGATTTACCCTTGGAATGGGTGGACAGGATAATCATGTATCTACTGGAGTTTAGAAGAGTAAGGGGAAAATTGATTGAAACATAAGAGCCAGAGCGTGGATGTGGAGAGGATATTTCTCTAACGGAAGAATCTAAAGTAGGGATGCTTGTTTACAAGTAAGGGATCACCCATTTAGAATAGAATTTAGGAGAATTGTTTTCTCACAGAGTTGACAGTCTTTGGAACTCTCCTCCTCAAAAATAAAAGAAGGAAGCACAATATTTGACCATTGTTAAGGCAGAGGTAAATAGATTCTGGGCAAGCAAGGGTGAGAGGTAAAAGGTCATCGGGTTAGGTGGAAATATGGAATAATCAAATCAGGTATGATCTTAATGAATGGTGCAACAAATTCAGAAGGCTAGTGGCCTACACTAACTCCTAATTCATAGGCTTGTTGCTAACTAAATGAACAGATGGGAGTCACTTCCTGATCATTTGTACCTATTCCCTAAGCGCACACAGTGACAGTCCACTGGAGTTTCTTCCTGGCTTTTGGATCTCTAATTAACTTCTAAAGGAATTCCTCAGGGACTGAAGGAAAGGAAGAAAGGATGAGAGAGGCACTGAATTAGAACTTAGAGGTAGTGGCTTTCACTTCCAGGGTTAGTGATACAGAATGTAAAATTGATGTATATAATGCTGAATGTGTATAAAACCTCAGTAAGATCACAGTGAGCAGCTTATATCTCTACAGTACAAGCAGGATATCAAAGCTAAACAAAAATAACAGCGCGGATTCATCAAAGTGAAGATTCCTATAAATAATTAAAAGAAAGGCAAAGTTAGAAAATTGTATCTCCATTTACTAGAATAGATTACCAGTGGTATGGTAGATGTAAAAATGGTGAAGAATTCAGAAAAGTAGATAGGATGAATTTGTACCCATGGGACACCACAGTGTCGCAGTGGTTAGCACTGCTGCTTCACAGCGCCAGAGACCTGGGTTTGATTCCACCCTCAGGCGACTGTGCGCAGTTTGCACATTGTCCCCATGTCAGCGTGGGTTTCCTTCAACAGTCCAAAGGTGTGCAGGTTAGGTGGATTGGCTATGCTAAATTGCCCATAGTGTCCAGGGAAATACGGGCTAGGTGGATTAGCCATGGGAAATGCAGAGGTGCAGGGATAGGTCTGGATGGGATATTCTTCAGACGGTCAGTGTGGACTCGATGGGCCCAAATGGCCTGCTTCCACTCTGTAGGGATTTCTATGGAAGTGGCCAACAGCAAGGTGTCAGAGATAATAGTGAAAATAACAGATTAAAGACAGAGAATGGGAGGTTGATTTATTTTTGTGGAGTGGGTTGAGGCAGTGGAATGGCCCACAAAGTTAGAACTGACGTGATATAGGACAAGTTCCAACAGTGACTGTACTTCCCATAGTCTTGCCATCACAACTGCACATCTAAATATTTCTTACATGTTACAAGGACTCCAGTTTCTACCACCCTAACTGACACCGTGTTAGAGATTCCCACCACCTTTATTGGCTATAAAATGCTTCAAGGCGCCCTTCATCATGAATGGTGCTGTATAAATGCATGGCTTTATTTTATTTCTCAGTTAACATTTGGGAAGTAAATCCTAAAGTGTATTGCTGCAAAATCTGAAATGAGTTACCGTTATGAGGTCCTCCCTGGTCGGAAACGAGGAGATCAAACAATTTTTCAGCGTCTTAACATTTGTGATTGACACGTGGAGTCGTTCATGAGCTTTCTTATGGGCATCAGCAGAAAGTATAGTCTCTATCCCTTCCCTTAGGAGGAAGAACACAAACCACATTACTTGCTTTCAACTGTTCAGCACCCCCAACCTGGCAGGAGCACCACTATCATAGAAAAGGAAAAGCAAAATTGATGCAAGCTTGTTGCAACATCATTAAAGCAAACTCTGCCTCAGTCATGTTCACATTCTGCAATCCCAAACACTGCATCAAAAATGGGAACACAGGAAGAGAAATAGCACAGAATGAGGGAATGGTTACACCACAGGAGGAGGCCATCAGTCCATTATGTTTGAGACAGATCTTTACGAGAGAAGCTCAGCCAGTCCCACTTAACTGCCTTCTCCCCAGCCCTGCATTGTTTATACTTCAGCTGTTTATTCCATTCCCTTTTATTTCTACTTTGTAGGATGTGGGCGTCACTGGCTGGGCCAGCATTTATTGCCCAATCCTAGTTGCCCCTTGAGAAGGTGGGGGGGGGTGAGCTGCCTTCTTGAACCACTGCAGTCCACCAGCTGTGGGTTGACCCACAATGCCATTAGGGAGGGAATTCCCCAATTTTGACCTAGCCACAATGAAGGAATGGTGATATATTTCCAAGGCAGGGTGGTGAGTGGCTTGGAGGTGGTAGCGTTCCCATATATCTGCTGCCCTTGCCCTTCCAGATAGGAGTAATTGTGGGTTTGGAAGGTGCTGAGGATCATTGGTGAATTCCTGCAGCACATCTTGTAGATAGTACACACTGCTGCTGCTGAGCTTCAGTGCCGGAGGGAGTGAATGTTTTGTGGATGTGGGGCCAATCCAGCGGGCTGCTTTGTCCTGGATGGTGTCAAACTTCTTGAGCGTTGTTGGGGCTGCACTCATCCAGGCAAGTGGGGAGTTTTCCATCACACTCTTGACTTGTGCTTTGTAGATGGTGGACAGGCTTTGAGGAGTCAGAAGGTGAGTCATTCGCAATAGTATTCCCAGCTTCTGACCTGCAGCCACTGTGTTTATGTGGTGAGTCCTGAGTTTCTGGTCAATGGTAACCCCCAGGATGTTGATAGTGGGAGATTCAGTGATGGTAATACCATTGAATGGCAAGGGGTGGTGGTTAGATTGTCTCTTATTGGTGATGGTCATAGTCTGGCATTTGTGTGGCATAAATGTCACTTGCCCACTTGTCAGCCCAAGACTGGATATTGTCCAGATCTTGTTGCATTTGAACACGAACTGCTTCAGTATGTGAGGAGTCACTAATGGTGCCGAATATTGTGCAATTGTCTGTGAACATCCCCACTTCTGACCTTATGATGGAGGGAAAATCATTGATAAGCAGCTAAGATGTTTGGGTTGAGGTCATTACCCTGGGAAACTCCTGCAGAGATGTCCTGGAGCAGAGATGATTGACCTCCAACAACCACAATCGTCTTCCCATGTGTCAGGTATGACTCCAACCACCGGAGAGTTTGCTCCCAATACTCTTTGATTCCAGACAGGTCAGGCAGCATCAGAGGAGGAGGAAAGCTGACGTTTAGAGTGGGGATCCTCTTTCAGAAGGTCCCGACCCGAAACATCAGCGTTCCTGCTCCTCTGATTCTGCCTGACCTGCTGTGCTCCTTCAGCTCCACTCTGTGTTATCTCAGACTCCAGCATCAGCAGTTCTTACTATCTCACCCATTGATTCCAGTTTTGCTAGAGCTCCTTGATGCCACATTTTGTCAAATATGCCTTGATATCAAGGGCTGTCATTCTCACCTCACTTCCCGAATTCAGTTCTTTTGACCATGTTTGAACCAAGGCTGTAATGAGGTCAGGAGCTTATTTGTGAAGGAAAAAAAATCAGAGTTAATGTTTTGGGTCAGTTCCGAGGACGGGTCACCGGACCCAGAACGTTAACGCTGACATTTTCTTCACAGATGCTGCCAGACCAAAGAAGCCTTCACTATTACTCTCTATGTCCTATCGCTCATTCAACTTTGCATTTTCAACATGCTTTTCCACATCCTGCAGCTTTGCTGAAAACTCCAATACGTCGAACAAATTAGAAGCAGAATCGCCTTCTGGAAGTCCATGTCTACCACATCAACCAGCTCGTGTTACTTCATTAAAAGATTTACTTCAACATGATTAACCTTTAACAGAGTCATGCTGGATTTTAAATCTGGCACACCAATGCGAGACACTGCTAACTTTGTCCTGGATTATCACCTATGAAACCTTTCCCTCCACACTGGGCTGTAGCTGCTGCGTTTATCCCTATTCCCAGTTTTTGAATAGTCGTGTAACATTTGCAATTCTCCTGTCCTCTAGCACCACTACTGTATCTCAGGAGGATCAGAAAATTATGGCCCACTTCACAACGTCCTTCCCTACTTCTCTCAGTATTTTCGGACACTTCTAATCCAGACGTGACAATTTTACTAATTTTCAGATTATCCAGTTTATCAAATGGCTCCTCTTTAGCATCATCTTTAACACTAGCACTGTTGTCACTAAGCTGATATAATTTGGCTGTTAGCATAAGATGTAGGGTATATAAAATAATTAAACCAATCAACCTTTTTACTAGTTAAAATTCTTTTATTCGGTTATAGAACAGTACCAGGGAGAAAACCAAGAGATTAGAGAAATGCAGATAGAGCAACTACAATTAAACAGAGACACTAATGGGTTTAATAGCCTGTGAAATTTCTCCTAAAAAAAATAGAAAACTGTGAGAACTGCTGGATAAAATACATGAACATCAGTGTGTGTCACATTTGGAATTTTACATTTAAATGCTTCTTGGAGATGGTTAATCCTCATAAATGACAGGCCAGTCACCACTGACACTCAACTACAGACAGCGAGTTTTCCAATGGTCATTACTTTCGAAATCTTAAAATACATTGACTATAATATTCTGCTAGAAATATTTAAAAGAAAATCTTTCCATCATATTACAATGTTATTAACATATAACAATGAAGAAAATAGTAAGAATTTGTGTTAGAATGAAAAACAGGCGCACACCAACTATCCCTCAAGCCTGCTGCACCAGATACTCCTGCACCTGCTGTTCCTTATATCTCTGAAACAGTTTTAACCCCACTGCGAAGCCTCTTCTAAGGATGCCTTCCCTGAAGACGTTACCCTCCTCCATCCGGAAAAACCTCAGTGGATCTCTATCCATCTTCTATCCGCCTCCCCCTCTCTCCCTATTTATTTCAGAACCTCCTTCCCCTCCCCCATTTCTGAAGAAGGGTCAAGGCCCGAAACGTCAGCCTTCCTGTTCCTACGATGCTGCTTGGCCTGCTGGGTTCATCCAGCTCCACACCTTGTTATCTCTAATAAAATCAAGGCTGCTCCTCTACCTCAACTTCCCTGTCTACATTCCTAAACCTTGGTTCCCTCAGTGCCTGAACTGCCACTAATTACATCCTCAGAACATCTTAAACCTCATACGTCCTGGGGACCCAGGTTCGAATCCTGCCGCGGCAAATGGTGAAAATCAAATTCAATAAAAATCTGGAATTAAGAGTCTAATGATGACCGTGAATCCACTGTTGACTTTCTTATTCATTTTTTGGTATGTGGATGTCATTGGCTGGGCCAGCATTTCTTGCCCATCCCTAGTTGCCCCTTGAGAAGGTGGTGGTGAGCTGCCTTCTTGAACTGCTGCAGTCCTCCTGCTGTTGGTTGACACACAATGCTATCAGGGAGAGAATTCCAGGATTTTGACCCAGCAACAGTGAAGGTATGGCGATACATTTCTAAGTCAGGATGGTGAGTGACTTGGGGGGGGGGGGGGACTTGGAAGTAGCAGCGTTCCCATGTATCTGCTGCCCATGTCGTTCTAGACGGAAGTGGTCGTGGGATTGGAAGGTGCTGTCTGAGGATCTTTGGTGAATTTCTGCAGTGCATCTTATGGTACACACTGCTGCTACTGAGCATCGGTGGTGGAGAGAGTGGATGTGGCACCAATCAAGTGGGCAGCTTTGTCCTGGATGGTGCCAAGCTTCTTGAGTGTTGTTGGGGCTGCACTCATCCAGGCAAGTGGGGAGTATTCCAACACACTCCTGACTTGAGCCTTGTAGATCGTGGACAGGCTTTGAGGGGTTAGGAGGTGAGTTACTCGCCACAGTATTCTTAGCTTTGATTGTTGAAGCGATGGCCCAGTGATGTCATTTAGGGAAGGAAACTGCCACCCTTACCTGGGCTGGCTTATCTGTGATTCCGGACCCACAGTGGTGTAGGCAATTAGGGATGGGCACCTCGTGCTGGCCTAGCCAGCAACACCGTCATCCCATGAATGAATTTAAGAAAAGCATCTACCACATGTACCCAGGAGTGGGTGGAATACGCGTGGGTTTTTATTTGCTTGTGTTGCTGGAAGCGGGAATGTAAACCTGGACAACATTTTTCTCTCTGCCTATAGCATGGAAAATGGTTTGGCAGTGACAAGCTTTTAGGTACATGTGAACTGACCAAAGCCTTGGTTTATCACGACTCCTTGGACAGTGCAGAACAATCAAATATCAAGAGGCAACCGGCCAGACCTGTAATTGCCAGGTTGAGCTGGTGGCCTGCCAATTGATCAGGAAGAATCATAGAATCCCCACAGCGTGGGAGCAGGCCATTCAGCCTATCAAGTCCACACCAACCCTCTGAAGAGCATCCCACCCAGAGCAACCCCTACTCCTGCCTCGTCCCTCCCCCAGTCCTAACCCTGCAACTGTCCCATGGCCAATCCACCCCAACCTGCACATCTTGGACTGTGGGAGGAAACTGAAGCACCTGGAGGAAACCCACACAGACATGGGGAGAATGTGCAAACTCCACGCGGGGAGTTCTGTCAAATTCAAACCCAAATTGAAAGTAATTTTGCAACAAAAAGAAGCCCAGAAGAAAGTACTGGTTACAATGTTCAAATTGGAGTTGGGTCTTTTGATTGTATTTTCAGGAAGCACTTTTTCACCAGAAGGACATCTGGAAGTCTCAGCCGTGAGAAAGGTTCATAGAGTCACAGAGATGTACAGCACAGAAAAGGACCCTCTGGTACAATTTGTCCTTACTGACCAAATGTACCAAACTAATCTAGTCCCATTTGCCAGCATTTGGCCCATATCCCTCTAAAACCATTAGCTTTGGACTCCTCTAGCCTGTGAAAAAGACCTTGGCCATTCACCCTATCTATGCCCTTCATGATTTTATAAACCTCTATAAAGGTCACCCCTCAGCCTTCAACACTCCTGGGAAAATATCCCCAGCCTATTCAGCCTGTCCCAACAGCTCAAACCCTCCAGCCCCAGCAACATTCTTGTCAATCTTCTTTGCACCTTTCAAGTTTCACAGCATCTTTCCCAAAGTAGGTAGGCCAGAATCAAATGCAGTATTCCCAAAGTTGTTGAGGATGGAGATTTGCCAGATTTGGCTGTGGTAAGGGCATCAAACTGGATACAGAGAGTTGAAGCATAAATCAACTATGAGCTGTTGGCTGGGGCAAGCTTGAGATACTGAATGGCTTCCTCTTGTACTAAACTCTTCTCTTACCTCAACTGATTCATGAAGTCATAACCTGGTGTTAAGGCTCCAAGTTTGTGTTTCCGGACATCAGCTGCAAATCCATAAGTAAATTCCTTGCATTGCTGAGGAGGAAGATAAAGAGAAATGAAAAATTAAAAAGGCTTTACCATAATCTATTCATGGTTGGGGGGTTAATTAAACTATACAAAATGCCAAGGCATTAGCAATTAAAACACAAAGTGTTAGAGGAAAAAAGCAGGTCTGTCAATCATCTAAGGAGAGAGAAACAGAGTTAACAAAATTAACCTCAAAGGCTCTTCTTCAGAACTGGATTCCTCCAGCATTTTATGTTTTTCAATTTTCCAGCATCTATAGTATTTTGCCTTCGTTTAAAAAAAGTAGCAATTTGCTCGGTTTTAATAAAGTTGTTAGGGTCATAGAGTCTTACAGCACTGAAACAGACCCTTCGGTTCATCCAGTCCAAACTGAACATAATCCAAACTAAACTTGTCTCACTTGCGTGCTCCTGGCTTATATGCCTGCAAACCTTTTCTATTCAAGTACTTCTCCAAATGCCTCAAACATTGTAATTGTGGCCACATCCATCACTTCCTCAGAAAGTTCATTCCACACGCGAACAATCTTCTGTGTAAAACATCTGTATTTTTAATCTATCTCCTCGCACCTTAAAAATGTGCCCCATCCTCCAGAAGAGACACCTACCTTTAATCCTTTCTATAAACGTCATGATTTTATAAACATCTATAAGATCACCTCTCAACCTCCTACACTCCAGTGAACAAAGGTTCTAGCCTATCCAGTTTTTCTTTATAACCCAAGCCTTCCATTCCCAGCAACATCCTGGTACATCTCTTTCGAACCCTCCATAGCTAACTAATTTCTTTTCTATAACAGGGAGACCAGAACTGGACACAGTAATTCCAGAAGGTGCCTCAACAATGTCCTCCACAACCTCAAGATGACTTCTCAACTCCAATACTCAAAGATCTGAGCAATGAAAGCAAGCGTGCTAAATGTGAGGAAATTTAAAAGCTTTGAATAGGTTTCTTTAATTATTTTATTTCACTATCAAGTGTAAGGAGTGACAGATACATTGGATGAGTTAGACATTTTTTTTCCAACTTCATATTTGTTCCTGCAGTCTCTGCATTGTAGGTACTAGGTGAGCTGGCATTGAGGGTCTAAAAGTAGTGGGTGTTGGAGCACAAGTTGGCATGGAGGTATGAGGAGTCAAGGGGATTGGTCCGGGCATGATTTGGCATTGGGGTGGCACGGAAGGAATGACAGTCCATGGGGTTTGGGTGAGTGAGAGTGCTAAAGGGCCTACAACTTATGAAACACTGGGATGATGTCCCAGGGAGCTGTGCCATTTATTGTCACAGGCTTTTCCCCTGACTGGCAAAGTTCTCCTTCTGGAGTGAGTGTACCCAATTGCATCTCATCTGAATTACCTGCCTCAGTGGCAAAATCAGGTTCTGTGTCTCTGTTTAGAAAGCCAGGTACTCATTCTGTATTTCAAAAGCAGGCACATAGACATTAAGAGAGAAAAAGGTTCAGATGTGGTACCACAACATGATGACAGCTAGCCAACGTAGCAGCACACTCTTGTGGTCATTTTTGCACATTTGTACTCATTTTAAAAAGTCCTAAATCAACCTGTGGAGAGGTGTTTTACACGACTCTTAAACCCTCTGGCTCACAAGGACAGACACGACCACTACACCACAACAGTCTCTCTATGCTTGCATTTAAAGAGGTATTTCTAATCAACCAGTCCAGAGATGTGTCACACAGATGGGATTTGAATCCAGGCCACCTAGCTCAGAGCTAGGGACATTACCGCTGTGCCTAAAGTGCCCCTAATATTCCTGTGTTTAAATTCAAACAGGAATAGACAAGTTCAGGTGGGTTATAAACTTTCCATTCGCACGCCGTCTTTTTTTTCTGTTCTGCAAAGATATCAAAGATGACAATCACTATGAGGGCTTATAGCATGTAGAAGGAAATGGGCAAGGCATCTTTGAGACAGCATTAGTCGCGAGGTCCAGGGCTGGCGACCAGAAAACAGAGCACCCCAAACGGACCAGTCTAACACCTGGAAGCATTTAAAAGTATACGAGGAGGTATTAGATTTTACTTCCCGCAAGATCCTCTAAACCCACAAGATGGACAAGTTAGGGGTGGGGAGAGCTTGAAGCTGGCGACATCAATATTCAGGCCATTGGGCTGTAAGCTCCCAAGGCAAAATATGAGGGATTTTTTTCTTTATTCATTCACGGGATGAGGGGTTCGTTGGCTAGGCAGCATTTATTGCCATCCCTAATTGCCCAGTGCGCAATTGAGAGTCAACCACATTGCTGTGGGTCTGGAGTCACACATAGGCTAGGCCAGGCCAGGTCAGGATGGCAGTTTCCTTCCCTGAAGGACATCAGTGAACCAGTTGGGTTCTTCCCAATTTTGACAATGGATTCATGGTCATCCTTAATTCCAGATACTTTTCTGAATTTAAATTCCACCACCTGCCATGATGGGATTTGAAACTGGCTCTCCAGAATGTTATCTGGTTCTCTGGAGTAACAGTCCAGCAATAATACCACTAGGCCATCACCTCTCCCTCCAGTTGTTCCTCCAGTTTATTTTTGGCCTCAGTCTGACAGTAGAGGAGACCAAGGATGCCTGAGAGCAGAAGGCCGTTGGGGATGAATGGGGCGTGGGGCTGAGTGGGTGCAGCCGGAGAGTGGGGTGAGTGAGTGGGTGGGGTGAGTTTGAGGGTTTGGAGGGGTGAGTAGGCAGGAGTGAGAGTAAGGAGAGTAGGGGTGCGGGGTGAGCTAATGGTGGAACGAGTGGAGGTTTGTTGGGGTGAATGTCGGGGAAGAGGGTGAGCGGGGGTGCATGGGATAGAGTGAGGCGTGCGGTGTGTTGGTGGGAGTGTGTGGAGTGAGTGGGTGGGGTCAAAGAGGTTTACCAGGATGTTGCCTGGATTTCCAGCTATTAGGACAGGTTGAACACATCTGGATTGTTTTCAGTCGAACTGATGGCGATCTGACAGAAGTGTACAAAATTATAAGAGGCGAGGATAGGGCGGATCGTCACTCTTTTTCCAAAAGGTGGAAATGTCAAATACGAGGAGACATAGTTTTAAGGTGAGAGGGGTAACAGTTTAAAGAAGATATGCGAGGCAAGTGTTTTTTAGGTAGGGGTGGTAGGTGCCTGGAAGGTACTGGGAGGGGAAGTGGTAGAAACAGATACAATAGCAATGTTTCGGAGCCATGTAGACAGACAGGGAATAGAGGGAAACAGACCATATGCAGGCAGATAGGATTACTTCAGAATAGCATCATGGTCAGTGCAGACATGATGGGCTGAAAGAACTGCTCCTGTGCTGCAGGCTTCTCTGTTCTATGTTCTCACCTTTCAGGTGGTTAAAATAGCGACAAATCTGTCTTCACTGTCTAGTGATGAATGTTATCTAAGATATTTAACAGACCGGTGCAAACACAGTCTAGAACATTGAACATTACAGCACAGTACAGGCCCTTCGGCCCTCGATGTTGTACCGACCTGTCATACCGATCTCAAGCCCATCTAACCTACACTATTCCATGTACATTCATATGCTTATCCAATGACGACTTAAATGTACTTAAAGTTGGCAAATCTACTACTGTTGCAGGCAAAGCATTCCATTCCCTTACAACTCTCGGAGTAAAGGAACTACCTCTGGCATCTGTCCTATATCTTTCACCCCTCAATTTAAAGCTATGCCCCCTCGCGCTCGCCGTCACCATCCTAGGAAAAAGGCTCTCCCTATCCACCCTATCTAACCCTCTAATTATTTTATATGTCTCAATTAAGTCACCTCTCAACCTTCTTCACTCTAATGAAAACAGCCTCAAGTACCTCAGCCTTTCCTCATAAGACCTTCCCTCCATGTCAGGCAACATCCTAGTAAATCTCCTCTGCACCCTTTCCAAAGCTTCCACATCCTTCTTATAATGCGGTGACCAGAACTGTACGCAATACTCCAAGTGCGGCCGCACCAGAGTTTTGTACAGCTTCACCATAACCTCTTGGTTCCGGAACTTGATCCCTCTATTAATAAAAGCTAAAACACTGTATGCCTTCTTAACAGCCCTGTCAACCTGGGTGGCAACTTTCAAGGATCTGTGTACATGGACACCGAGATCTCTCTGCTCATCTACACTGCTAAGAATCTTACCATTAGCCCTGTACTTTGCCTTCCGGTTACTCCTACCGAAGTGCATCACCTCACACTTGTCTGCATTAAACTCCATTTGCCACCTCTCAGCCCAGCTCTGCAGCTTATCTATGTCTCTCTGCAACCTACAGCATCCTTCGTCACTATCCACAACTCCACCAACCTTAGTGTCGTCTGCAAATTTACTAACCCATCATTCTACGCCCTCATCCAAGTCATCTATAAAAATGACAAACAGCAGTGCACCCAACACCGACCCTTGCGGTACACCACTAGTAACTGCTCTCCAGGATAAACATTTCCCATCAACTATCACCTTTCAGCAAGCCAATTTCTGATCCAAACTGCTAATCTCCAACAATTCCATTCCTCCGCATTTTGTACAATAGCCTATTGTGGGGAACCTTATCGAACGCCTTGCTGAAATCCATACACACCACATCAACCGGTTTACTCTCATCTACCTGTTTGGTCACCTTCTCAAAGAACTATTTTTTTTGTCATCCTCCGACATTTCCGCCGTCTGCGATCCGACCCACCAGCAAAGAATCTGCCCCAACCCTACTGCATCACAAAACCAGCCCAGCTCGTCCCCACCTCCCTAACCTGTTCTTCCGCTCACCTATCCCCTCCTCCCACCTCAAGCCGCACCTCCATTTCCCACCGACCAACCTCATCCCGCCTCCTTGACCTGTCCGTCCTCCCCTGACTGGCCTATCCCCTCTCTACCTCCCCACCTGTACTCTCCTCTCCACCTATCTTCTCCTCTATCCATCTTCGGACTCAGGTCTAGCTTCCAAGTGTCATCGAATCACTCAAGGAGTTTATACAGATAGGGTGGACAGTGAGAGTCTTTTTCCGAGGATGATGCTGTCAGCTTGTACAAGGGGGCAGAGCTACAAATTAAGGGGTGATAGATTTAAGACAGATGTCAGAGAGTAATAAGGGCATGGAACGCCCTGCCTTCCAATGTAGTTAATTCAGCCACATTAGGGGCATTTAAACAGTCCTTGGATAAGCATATGGATGATGGGATAGTGTAGGGGGATGAGTTTAGATTAGTTCACAGGTCGGCGCAACATTGAGGGCCGAAGGGCCTGTTCTACGCTGTATTGTTCTATGTTCTATGTTCTATGATTGCTACACCATTGGAGGCTTACTAAGTACAACCACCACATTTTCCAAGATTACAAGAATCAAACCAGTAATATACTTCCAGGTACCTGGTAAGAATAAGCATCCTGTCTTGCCGAAGTATTTTCCAGACAGCAAACTAGGAATTTAAAAGTACACACATTCCTTTTAATGCACAGTTTTGTAAAGAATAAAATAAAGATTGGGACATAAGCATGGGACCCAGGTCAAACTAATGTCAGCAAACTATTTTTAAAACAAAAAAATTAAATATCATTTTTCTTATCAGGTCTTTTCCCCAGGGCAGGGGAGTCCAACACTAGAGGGCATATGTTTAAGGTGAGAGCAGAAAATTTTAAAAGGGACCCAAGAGGCAACTTCTTCACACAGAGGGTGGTGTGTGTATGGAATAAGCTGCCAGAGGAAGTGGTGGAGGCCGGTACAATAACAACATTTAAAAAGCATCTGGACGGGTATATGAATGGGAAGGGTTTCGAGTGATATGGGACAAGATTAATTTGGGGTGTCTGGTCAGCATGGACAAATTGGACCAAAGAGTCTGTCTCCATGCTGTACAACTCAATGACTCTACTTCAGAAAAATTCTATATTCACACATATCAAATTAGTTTATTCATTGTTAAGAGATGTTATTTAAAATTAGGAAGTTATTTCATTGTTGAAAATCCAATAATGCCTCATTCAACAATGAAGTTGAATAAGCCAGGGATCCAGGTTGGAGGGAGTGTGTGGAGTTTGTACATTCTCATGTCTGCATTGGTTTCCTCCAGTGTCCTCCCACAGTCACAAAGATGTGCAAGTTAGGTGGATTGGCCACGCTAAATTGCCCATAGTTTCTGAGATGGGAAATGCAGGGATAGGGTAGGGGGTGGGTTTGAATGAGATGCTCTTTGGAGGGTCAGTGTGGACTTGATGAGCCGAATGGCCTGTTTCCACACTGCAGGGATTCTACAAACAACCTGCAACTTTTCAAGAATAATTTACACAGAAGATCAAAGTGCACATTCCCGTCAATTCCAGGATTTCTGGTTAATACAGACTACTGGAATGTCAACAGCACACTCAACAGGGAAACTCAGAAACAGCAACAACTGGATTTCTGCATCTTTTAATAATTGCATATGTGCAGACTCCAGAAATCAATATCAAAGGAGATGGTGGAACATTGACAGTTTTTCTGTCATTACTGCCACAAAATTCAGGGCCGCTGTTTCACACAGGCTGTTATTAAAAATGCAAAGCCTTGCCATGTGTGGATTTTTACAGATGATAGAACCAAAGAGAGAATCAACACAAATTTATATCTATGTAGTGTGTTTCATATTATAAAGCATTCCAAAATGTTCCATAGGAGTATTCTGTATGAAACCATGACACTGAGCCAGGTCAACAGATATTAGGTCAATTGGTCAAAAAGAGGTAGGATTTAAAAGGGGCATCCAGTGGAGGGGGGAATCAATGCAGAGAGAAGAAAGGTGTAATTATAGAATTCCAAAGCTTAAGTCGAAGACTTGATCATGAGTAGTGGAATGTCAAAAATTAAGGATGCTCGACAAGCTAGAAGTAGAGGAGGACATTTGTATCCTAGGGTTGTGGGAGTAGGGGAGATTTCAGAGATTGTAGGGAGGGATGAGGGTTGGAGGGATTTCGAAACAAGGGTGAAAATTTTAAAAGTAAAGCCATTATTTGACCAACGTGGTACGAAGTAGGTCAGTGTGCGTGGAGGCTGATGAGTGAACAGCAATTGCTGTAAGTTAAAACATGGACCATAGACCTTTGGCTGACCTCAATGTCATAGAACAGGAGGCCAGGCAAGATGGCATGCTAGTAGTTACTTCCATCCTAGGCCAGTTATTGTACTCCAGTGAAACTCAACACACAAACTAAAATTATTTTAATAACCTTATTCTTCACTTGGGCATCTTATGGCCTCTAAGACTCAATACTGAGTTCCACAACTTAAAACGATGGCCTCTGTCCTCCTCCTTTCTTATTTTGAAACCCCCACTCTCACTCAACCGTGCCCCTTGTCTCTTGTCAACTTTGCTTTCAGTCGAGCTGACCCATTTTCTCCTCCTCACCTGTGCCATTTACACCTATTTTACCTCTCTATGACTCCTCTAACATGACTGGCACTCCGTTTTTGTTTTACTCCAGGCATCCTCACCATTTGCGGCACACACTCCTCCTTCCCCCTCTGCCTGCAGGATGAAAACCACCATTTACCAGCCCCTTCCAGTTCTGAAGGTTGTGAGTTCCTTTTGGACTCGAGATGTTAATTATGTTGAGATGGTAGGAACTGCAGATGCTGGAGTCATAACCAACACACAGTGGAGCTGGAGGAACACAGAACACAGGCAGGATCAGAGGAACAGGAAGGTCAAAGTTTTGGGTCAGGACCCTTCTTCAGGACTGGTTGAAAAGGCTGTTAGTTGCCACAACCTGTTTCTCTTCTTACAGCAACACCATGGCCTGGATGTCCATGGGAATCACGAGTGACCAGTGGGTGCCACAGGAGCTGCGGTGCAACATTAGCCCTGAAAAACGACGCTGTGACTCACGGCAAAGCTTTTGTTTTCGCGACACTCTCTTCCAAGGGACAGTTCATTTACTAATTAGCTCTTCTCATATACTCAAGAGTGTGAAAAAAAAGGCTCTCATCATCTCCCACCTCCTGTTATTTTGCCAGTTATCTGAAACCCAATCAATTCTGGTCCCGCTGCCATTGGAAAGATGTTGTTGAACTTGAAAGGGTTCAGTAAAGAGTTACAAGAATGTTGCCAGGGTTGGAGGGTTTGACCTATAGGGAGAGGCTGAGTCGGGCTGGAGCCGTATTCCCTGGAATGTTGGAAGCTGAGCCGTGACCTTATACATATTTATAATATCATGAAGGGCAGGGATAGGGTAAATAGCAAGGCCTTTTTCCCAGGCTAGGGGAGTCCAAAACTGGACAGGATAGGTTTAAGGTGAGAGGGGAAAAAGATTTAAAAAGCGACCCAAGGGGCAATTTTTTCACGCAGAGGGTGGTACGTGTGTGGAATGAGCTGCCAGAGGAAGTGGTGCAGGCTGGTGCAACTGCATCATTTAAAAGGCTCCTGGATGGGTACATGAAGAAGAAGGGTTTAGAAGGATATGGGCTAAATGCTGGAAAACGGGACCAGATTAATTTTGGATATCTGGTCGGTGTGGGTGAGTTGGACCGAAGGGTCTGTTTCCGTCCTGTACATCTCTATAGCTCCTGTGATTAGTGACCTCTGTAAGCAGAAACAGTTTCTCCCGACATATCATCGAACCTTGATCTATTTGAGGCTTCTCGATAAATTGACTCGGAATTATCTGGGTTCCAAGGGCAACAATCCCAAATTTTCTGGCCTCTCCGCATAAGCGAAGTACTCCACCCCAGTAGGAGCCAGGTCAGCCTCCTCTACATTATCTCCAAGACCTTTAGCTGTGGCACCCAGAACTGGTTCTGATGAAAGGTTCCTGACCCAAAACGTTGACTTTCCTGCTCCTCTGATGCTGCCTGACCTGTCGTGTGTCCCTCTAGCTCCACGCTGTGTTGACAACGTTTGATGATGTTTCTCTTTCCACAGATGCTTCCAGACCTGCTTGAGTTTCTCCAGCACTTTCTGCTCTAATTTCAGAGTTCCAGCATCTGCAGTAATTTTGTTTTGTTATATTAGTGGGGTTGTAACTCCATCGGGCATCAAAGTAATACTTGAGGAGGAAAAGAAAAATGTGAACATGCAGGAGGACAGGGCTGGGAAGTGAGATTAAAAAGCATTCAATGTGCGTGCTCTGCAATATTGCGTAGAAGTTCTGAATTGCACGCAAAAATGCTACCTAATGAAAATCCCAATCCACAGCACAGCATTAATTGGAATTCCTTTCTTACTTACCTCCAGTTTTTCAGGTTGTGAAAGCAGAACAGCCGCAACTAACGCTCCACCAGAGGCTCCAGCATAGTTCTGTATTTTACTGAGTAACGTGTTCCCGTGTTTGTGAAGAGCAACTGCTGCCCCCAAGTGGTAAATCCCCAAAAATCCACAGGCACTAAAAGTCAGGTTCAGGGGACACATATTTAACTGCATTAATGGAAAGAAAGAAAAAGATAAAATTAAACGAGGAAGCAGCAGGCTCTCCCCAGTTCCCCTCGGCCACGCTCCTGCAGCTAGCTGCTGTTAAACAACTGCGGGTGCTGGAAACCTGGAGCGAGAAACAGAAAGAGCTGGAGAAACTCAGCAGGTCGGTGGAGAGAAAGCAGAGACACTGCGAAGGAAGGGTCACCGGATACGAAAGGCTAACTCTGCTTTCTCTTCACAGATGCTGCCAGACCTGCTGAGTTTCTCCAGCTCATTCTCTTATTTGTTACCAGGAAACAACTCCTGGTACTGATGAGACTAACTGTGTAATACAACACGGGCTGGTGACCTCTCTGCTGGCCCTTCCAATGCTGTTTTTCTCAGTGAAAGCTGGTAATCTCAACATCAGGAGGACCCGAGCACTGAATCTGTAACTTTGCACCAAGAACCCGTATCAGCTAGAACCATTAGCAAGTGCAGGTTCAACAACGCTGTGGAAGTTCATAGAACCTTGAATCACCGAAGATGACCATTCAGCCTATCACACATTAGTTGCCCTCCCCTGCTCTTTCCCCCATAGCACTGCAATTTATTCCTTTCTGGGATATTTTCGTTTTCCTGCTGAAATCTGTCATTGACTATGTGCCCACTGCTAATGTCAAGCATTGGATGATAACAACGCACATAAAAATGAATTCCCTGTAGATAAGGTGGCCATAAACAGATCCAGTCAGTGGATGGTTGAAAAGGCTGTTAGTTGCCACAACCTGTTTCTCTTCTTACAGCAACATCACGGCCTGGATGTCCGTGGGGAGGAATCACGAGCGACCAGTGAGTGCCACAGGAGCTGCAGTGCAACATTAACCCTGAAAAACGACACTGTGACTTATGGCGAAGCTTTTGTTTTAGCGACACTCCCGTCCAAGGGACAGTTCATTAATTAATTAGCTCTTCTCATTTACTCAGGAGTGTGGAAATAAAACTCTCATCGCCTCCCCACCCCGTTATTTTACGAATTATCTAAAACACATTCAATTCTGGTCCCACTGTCATTGGAAAGATGTTGTTAAACTTGAAAGGGTTCAGTAAAGATTTACAAGAATGTTGCCAGGGTTGGAGGGTTTGACCTATAGGGAGAGGCTGAGTCGGGCTGGAGCCGTATTCCCTGGAGCGGTGACCTTACACAGATTTATAAAATCATGAGGGGCATGGATTAGTGTTTTTCCAAGGTCAGGGGAGTCCAAAACTAGAGGACATAGGTTTAAGGTGAGACGGGAAAGATTTAAAAGGGACCAAAGGGGCAACTTTTTCACGCAGAGGGTGGTGCATGTATGGAATGAGCTGCCAGAGGAAAAGGTGGAGGCTGGTACAATTACAACATTTAAAAGGCTCCTGGATGGGTATATGAAGAGGAAGGGTTTAGAAGGATATGGGTAAATGCTGGAAAACGGGCCCAGATTAACGTTGGATATCTGGTCGGTGTGGGCGAATGGAGCGAAGGGTCTGTTTCCGTCCTGTACATCTCTATGACTCCTGTGATTAGTGACCTTTATAAGTGGAAACAGTTTCTCCCGACATATCATCGAACCTTGATCTATTAGAGGCTTCTCGATAAAATGAATCAGAATTATCCGGGTTCCAAGGACAACAATCCCAAATTTTCAGGCCCCTCTGCATAACCGAAGTGCCCCACCCCAGTAGGAGCCAGGACAACCTCCTCTATGTTATCTCCAAGGCCTTGACATCTTTCCAAAGCTGTGGTGTGGCACCAACTATTGGACGCTGGAACATACCAGTGATTTGTAAAGATCTGGCAAGAATTCTCTCTCTTTTGTACTCCATGCCTGCCTTTACTCAGCCCAGCATTGTTACTTTTTCAAACAACCTGTTAAATGACAAGATACAAAATATTAATTACAGGAAACTATGTGAAACAGCAGAATCGATTAAAGCTTTAATGAATATATATACGTACTTGAGGACAATAGAAGATTTAGCTGCAAGATTTAACAGTGCTGCAAAAATGAGCCAAGGCTTTGCAAATGATACTTAACCCAGAGAACCACAAGGGCGATCCAAGACTAAACATACTCACACTTTACAGGGAACAGATCTGAAATCAGCAGCTTGTGAAAGATACTAGCGTTACACTTCATCATTCTCTGAAGTATCATGAGCCATGTTGAGAAGCATGGGACTTCAGGATGTACCAAAGCATCTCATTGCCAATGAAGCACTTTAGAAGTGAAGTCACTGTTGTAAAGCAGTAACAATGGCCACAGATTGCTTGTAATAAGCTCCTGCAACAAGGAATCAATCACAAGGTATAGTAGGATCTGCAGATGCTGGAGAATCTGAGATAGCAAGGTGTAGGGCTGGATGAACACAGCAGGCCAAGCAGCATCAGAGGAGCAGGAAAGCTGACATTTTGGGGTCTATGCCCAAAACGTCAGCTCTCCTGCTCCTATGATGCTGCTTGGCCTGCTGTGTTCAGCCAGCTTCACACCATGCTATCATCAATCACAAGGGGCTGTTTACAATTGAGGTTTGCGATGGCCCATAACACTTGGTCCTTCATTCTTCTTCACATTGTGACAGAGAATCTCTAACATCCACTTGTACGTGACAGAGACTTAACAAAAACAGTTTTGAGGAAGGGTCACTGGACCCAAAACGTTAACTCTGATTTTCTCTTCACAGAAGCTGCTAGACCTGCTGGGCTTTTCCAGCAACTTCTGTTTTTGTTCCTGACAGAGACTTAACACCTTATTCAAAGACTTGCAGCCAGGCCTAAGAGATGATCATGTTCTTTTGACAAGACTGCTTAATACAGCACAAAGTATATCTATGCGAAACAAAGTACATCATTTTGTCCCTGTCACAGCCAAAGTAATGTCTGCAACTTACATGGGTGTCACGAGGGATTCAGAAAACATTCGAAGGTGTGCTACAAGAATAGTTCCCAAATTACAGAACCTTAGTGCATCAGATAACAAAAATCTCAGTGCATCAGTTCTGAGGAAGGTTCACTCAACCCGAAAGATTTCTCTCCACAGATGCTGCCAGATTTGTTGAGTATTTCCAGCCATTTCTGTATTGTTATCTCAGTGCATTAATTTGTTTTTCAAGAAACCTACCAGGAAAACACTCAAATAAATTACCAAATGATGGCAATTAATAAACACTGTCGACCAGGGCCTGTACAACACCAGTAAAATATAAAAAGACAGGAGAAAACAAGGGAAGGGTTAAATCGAGATAGTCAGAGCTGCAGATGCTGGAGAATCCGAGATAACAAGGTGTAGAGCTGGATGAACACAGCAGGCCAGGCAGCATCTCAGGAGCACAAAAGCTGACGTTTCGGGCCTAGACCCGTCAGGTTGGGAGCCTGTGATCCATCTTGACCGATGATTGTGAGGGACTGCTGTCTGCAACATCCTCCACCCCAGATCCCCCATGAAAGTGACACAGAAGATGCTGCTTGGCACGCTGTGCTCATCCAGCTCCACACTTTGTTACCACAGACTTTGGAGTGATGGAGACATATCAACATTACTTTCTAATCAGCCTGATCCGGGATGTTATTACGCACTTCTGGAGCCAGTGGGACCTGAATCCGGGCTTCCTGGCTCAGAGGCAGGGACACTACCGTTGTACCAGGACAGCCCCTTGCGGCAAATCAAATAGTTAAATGGTCAATTGCCGTTGATTTGAACAACTATTCCCGCCTCAGGCGACTGTCTGTGTGGAGTTTGCACATTCTCCCTGTGTCTGCGTGGGTTTCCTCTGGGTGCTCCGGTTTCCTCCCACAGTCCAAAGGTGTGGGTTGGGTGGATTGGCCATGCTACATTGCCCGTAGTGTTCAGGGTTATGGGGGGATGGGCCTGGATGGGTTGCTTCAAAGGGTGGTGTGGACTTGTTGGGCCGAAGGGCCTGTTTCCACACTGTCGGGAATCTTATCTATTGCCCAGAGCACAGCGCTCTTACCTGAAGCAGAAGATTATGTGTTCATTTCCTACTCCAGTATCACTGCAAAACACAACTCTATTTCAGTGCAAGATAATAAAATGTGAGGCTGGATGAACACAGCAGGCCAAGCAGCATCTCAGGAGCACAAAAGCTGACGTTTCGGGACTAGACCCTTCATCAGAGAGGGGGATGGGGAGAGGGAACTGGAATAAATAGGGAGAGAGGGGGAGGCGGACCGAAGATGGAGAGTAAAGAAGATAGGTGGAGAGAGTGTAGGTGGGGAGGTAGGGAGGGGATAGGTCAGTCCAGGGAAGACGGACAGGTCAAGGAGGTGGGATGAGGTTAGTAGGTAGCGGGGGGTGCAGCTTGGGGTGGGAGGAAGGGATGGGTGAGAGGAAGAACCGGTTAGGGAGGCAGAGACAGGTTGGCCTGGTTTTGGGATGCAGTGGGTGGGGGGGATGTGCTGGGCTGGTTTTGGGATGCGGTGGGGGAAGGGCAGATTTTGAAGCTGGTGAAGTCCACATTGATACCATTGGGCTGCAGGGTTCCCAGTTGCTGTTCCTGCAACCTTCGGGTGGCATCATTGTGGCACTGCAGTGCAAGTCAGTAAACGTGAAGCTGGGAAAGTACACAGCCGGTCAGGCAGTATCCGAGGAGCAGGACAGTTAATGTTTCGGTGTGAAACCCTTTGCCCACTTTCCTGCTGCTCGGATACTGTCTCACCTGCTGTGCTTCTCCAGCTCCACATTTATTGACTCAAGCTGCGTTTACTGCCTGCAAGGCTCCAGATCTGTACGGGTGTTGCTGAAACGCTGTGAAGGCGCTACATCAATACAAAGCCTGCTGCAATGTTCTGGTGGTGTCGCGGGAGGCGCTATGTCAATGCAAGTGTTGCTGAAGGGTCATGACAGTCATAGGAGGCGCTACATCAATGTAAATCTCGGTGGAAGGCCGTGTCACTTACCGGGTGTGGGCCACGGGGTAGTTTATCACAGAGTGACGGGCGGTTCAGTGCTGGGAGAAGGTAGGGGCGGTCAGACAGTCCCCGCACCCGCCCCCGGAAATCGCAGGCCGCCGTTACCAACCTCGGGCCCGGGCAGCCCGTACGACACACACTGATAGAGGTGGGGAACAGTCCTGTCTCTGACTGAGGAACCAGCTCCTACCGCAGCCGCCTCTCAGAAACCGCGCTCGAACTCCCTCCGACAAAATATCACACCTCCCACACTGCAGGGGGCGCTGTGTCCCAGTAATTACACCTCCCACACTGCAGGGGGCGCTGTGTCCCAGTAATTACACCTCCCACACTGCAGGGGGCGCTGTGTCCCAGTAATTACACCTCCCACACTGCAGGGGGCGCTGTGTCCCAGTAATTACACCTCCCACACTGCAGGGGGCGCTGTGTCCCAGTAATTATACCTCCCACACTGCAGGGGGCGCTGTGTCCCAGTAATTACACCTCCCACACTGCAGGGGGCGCTGTGTCCCAGTAATTACACCTCCCACACTGCAGGGGGCGCTGTGTCCCAGTAATTACACCTCCCACACTGCAGGGGGCGCTGTGTCCCAGTAATTACACCTCCCACACTGCAGGGGGCGCTGTGTCCCAGTAATTATACCTCCCACACTGCAGGGGGCGCTGTGTCCGAGTAATTATACCTCCCACACTGCAGGGGGCGCTGTGTCCCAGTAATTACACCTCCCACCCTGCAGGGGGCGCTGTGTCCCAGTAATTACACCTCCCACACTGCAGGGGGCGCTGTGTCCCAGTAATTATACCTCCCACACTGCAGGGGGCGCTGTGTCCGAGTAATTACACCTCCCACACTGCAGGGGGCGCTGTGTCCCAGTAATTACACCTCCCACACTGCAGGGGGCGCTGTGTCCCAGTAATTACACCTCCCACACTGCAGGGGGTGCTGTGTCCAAATAATTACACTTCCCACACTGCAGGGGGCGGTGTGTCCCAATAATTACACCTCCCACACTGCAGGGGGTGCTGTGTCCAAATAATTACACTTCCCACACTGCAGGGGGCGGTGTGTCCCAATAATTACACCTCCGAGACTGCAGTGAGCGGTGTCCTTGTAATTACACCTCCTATACCCCAGGGGACACTGTGTCCCAGTAATTACACCTCCTATACCCCAGGGGGCGCTGTGTATTGACAATTGCACTTCTTGGTCAGGACCGGACGCCAGATTCCAGCCGAACCTAATTGGTCCCCCTGTAGTCTGTGCGGTGTAATCCCGGAGGTTTACTGGATTGTTAATCTAGAGACTCAGGTAATACTCTGGGAGAGATAATGGGAACTGCAGATGCTGGAGATTCCAAGATAATAAAATGTGAGGCTGGATGAACACAGCAGGCCAAGCAGCATCTCAGGAGGACAAAAGCTGACGTTTCGGGCCTAGAACCTTCATCCAAGAGGGGGATGGGGGGAGGGAACTGGAATAAATAGGGAGAGAGGGGGAGGCGGACCGAAGATGGAGAGTAAAGAAGATAGGTGGAGAGAGTATAGGTGGGGAGGTAGGGAGGGGATAGGTCAGTCCAGGGAAGACGGACAGGTCAAGGAGGTGGGATGAGGTTAGTAGGTAGCTGGGGGTGTGGCTTGGGGTGGGAGGAAGGGATGGGTGAGAGGAAGAACCGGTTAGGGAGGCAGAGACAGGTTGGACTGGTTTTGGGATGCAGTGGGTGGGGGGGAAGAGCTGGGCTGGTTGTGTGGTGCAGTGGGGGGAGGGGATGAACTGGGCTGGTTTAGGGATGCAGTAGGGGAAGGGGAGATTTTGAAACTGGTGAAGTCCACATTGATACCATTGGGCTGCAGGGTTCCCAGGCGGAATATGAGTTGCTGTTCCTGCAACCTTCGGGTGGCATCATTGTGGCCCTCCTGATGAACTGCAGTGCCCAATGATGCCACCCGAAGGTTGCAGGAACTGCAACTCATATTCCGCTTGGGAACCCTGCAGCCCAATGGTATCAACGTGGACTTCACCAGTTTCAAAATCTCCCCTTCCCCGACCGCATCCCAAAACCAGCCCAACCAGTCCCCGCCTCCCTAACCTGTTCTTCCTCTCACCTATCCCTTCCTCCCACCTCAAGCTGCACCCCCATTTCCTACCTACTAACCTCATCCCGCCTTCTTGACCTGTCCGTCCTCCCTGAACTGACCTCTCCCCCCCACTCACCTTTACTGGCTCCATCCCCACCTCTTTGACCTGTCTGTCTCCTCTCCACCTATCTTCTCCTCTATCCATCTTCAATCACCTCTCCCCCATTTCTGATGAAGGGTCTAGGCCCGAAACATCAGCTTTCCTGCTCCTAAGATGCTGCTTTGCCTGCTGTGTTCATCCACCTCACCACCTTGTTATCCCAAATATTCTGGGGAGTTTGGGTTCAAATCCCATCTGGGCAGATAGTGAAATTTGAATTTAACTTTAAAAAACCTGAAATTAAGAGCCAATTGATGACTATAAGTCAATTGTCAGGAAAAACCCATCTGGTTCACTCATGTCCTTTAGTGAAGGAAACTGCCCTCCTTACCTGGTCTGGTAATGTGGTTGAATCTTAAGTGCCCTTGGGTAATAACGCGATACCCTCATCCTGTGAATGAATTTTAAAAATCCCACTACTTTTAGTCATTTATATAAATGATTGGGATGTGAATGTAGGAGGTATAGTTGGTATGTTTGCTTATGACACCCAAATTGGAGCTGTAGTGGACAGTGAAGAAGGTTACCTCAGAGTCCAACAGGATTTTGATCAGGTGGGCCAGCGGACCATGGGGTGGCAGGTGGAGTTTAATTTGGATAAATGTGAGGTGCTGCATTTTGGAAAGGCAAATCAGGAGAGGACTTTTACACTTAATGGTAAGGAGTGTTGCTGAACAAAGAGACCTTGGAGTGCAGGTTCATAGTTCCTTGAAAGTGGAGATGCAGGTCGAACAGATTTTGAGGAAGGTGTTTTGGATGCTTGCCTCTAATGGACAATGCATTGAGTTCAGGAGTCGGGAGGACATGTTGCGGCTGTAGAGTACATTGGGTAGACCATGTTTGGAATACTGTGTGCAATTCTGGTCTCTCTGCTAGAGGAAGGATGCTGTGAAATTTGAAAGGGTGCAGAAAAGATTTACAGGGATGTTGCCAGGGTTGGAGGGTTTGAGCTATAGGGAGAGGCTGAATAGGCTGGGGCTATTTTCCCTGGAGTGTTGAAGGCTGAGGGGTGACCTTCTTAGTTTACAAAATCATGAGGGGCATGGATAGGGTGAATAGACAAGGTCTTTTCCCTGGGGTGGTGGATCAAAAACTGGAGAGTGTGGGTTTAAGGTGAGAGGGGAAAGATTTAAAAGGGACTGAAGGGACAATGTTTTCACACAGAGGGTAGTGTATATACAGATTGAGATGGCAGAGGAAGTGGTGGAGGCTGGTACAATTACAACATTTAAAAGACATCTGGATGGGTCTATGATTAGGAAGAGTATAAGAGGGATTTGGGCCAAATGGGACTAGATTTACCAGGGATATCTGGTTGGCATGGACGAGTTGGACTGAAGGGTCTGTTTACATGCCGTACATCTCTATGACTTTATGAGTCCATAGAAGCAGACCATTCAGTCCATCAATTCCACTCTATTCTATCCCTGTAACCCTGCGTTTCCTATGGCTAATCCACCTAACCTGTACATCTTCGGTCTGTGGAATGAAACTGGAGCACCTGTGAGAAACCCACGCATTCACAGGGAGAAAGTGCAAACGCCACACAGACAGTCGCCCGAGGGTGAAACTGCACCTGGGTCCCTGGTGCCAATGAGGCAGCAGTGCTAACCACTGAGGCACCACATCACCCAAAGGTCAGATGGTGATGGAAGCTGCCCCACCATCACAGAGACTTGCCTGCTCTAGCTGTGAGGAGTGTAGCCTCCTGCTCACCTTCATTTTATTTTCACCAGTTCATGGGCTCAGCAGAGCCATTGGATAAAGGGTGCAAAGTCCCAAAAATTACACAGCCAAGCCAACAGTGGGTGGGGTGAGGGGGGGGGGGGGGTGGGGGTGGTGCGGAGAACGCCATGTCTCAACAATTACACATCCCTGCCTGCAGGAGGTGCTGTGTCCTGACTAAATATTAACATTGCAGACAACAGGAGATCCTATAGGATAACATTCCAATGTATTTCCCTATCCTCTAAAATGTTTAATGGTGTAATTGCATTCTATACAGTTACACCAGGAAAAAAAGAAATATACAGCAGAGGAACATTTGACTTGGAAGCAGGAGCAGGCCATCAGTCCTCAAGCCTGCTTCGCAGTTAATTAGATGATGGCCAATTCAGTTATGGTCTTAACTCCATTTTCTGTCTAACACTCCACCCGCACCCCCCCCCCCCCGCCTCCACTCACCCACCACCCCCATAAAGCTTGAATCTTTGACTACAAAAGCTATCTAAAATAAAAACAGAAAGCACTGGAGAAACTCAGCAGTTCTGGAGGCATCTTTGGAAAGAAAAACAGTGTTAGGAGTTTCAACTTCAAGATGAGTCTTTTTCAAGAAAAATCTATTTGACTCTGCCTTGAATCCATACGATGGTATGGTCTTCATCACTTTCTGGGAAAGAGAAGGCCGGAGGATAAAGGCTGTTTGCAACTGGAGATATTCTCCACCTCTATCTTAAAAGGAAAACTTCATTCTTAAATATGTGCTCTTCTTTACTCCCAGAGATCAAAGATGCTCCCAGCATCAATCCTATTGAGTGACCTGTATGTTTCAATAAGATCACCACTCGTTCTTCTAAACTAGATGTAGGTGTAGCCTGTTCAACCTTTCTTCATAACACAGGCCCTCAATCCAGGACTGAGTCAAGTAAACCTTCACTGACCTGTTAAAAAAATCTCGCACTTTTGTTTCAAATGAGAAAATCAAATTGCACACTGTATTCCAGATGTTGTCTCACAAACACCCTGCATGGGTGCAGTTAAACCTACAATTTTACATTTCAAACTCCTTGCCGTAAAAGTCCAACATTCCATAAACCTTCTTAATCACTTGCTGTAGGGACATACTATGTCTATACTAGAAGAGTGGGTTAAGTTGTCTAGCAATAATGACTCACTGTTGTATGCAAAGTCATGGCCATTTTTAAAATTTATTTATTCATTTGTGGGATGTGGCTGTCGCTGGCTGGTCCAGCATTTCTTGCCCATCCCTAGTTGCCCTTGAGAAGGTGAGGGTGAGCTGTCTTCTTGAGCCGCTACAGCTTTCCTGCTGTGGGTTTATCCACAATACAATTAGGCAGGGAAATCCAGGATTTTGACCCAGCGATAGTGAAGGAACGGAGATATATTTTCAAGTCAGGATGGTGAGTGGCTTGGAGGGGAACTCCCATGTATCTGCTGCACTTTTCCTTCTAGATGAAAGTGGTTGAGGACTTGGAAGATGATGCCTGAGGATCCTTGGTGAATTTTGTGGACATCATTCTTGGATTCAAAAGCTGATCGGGTAGATCTCGCAATTTCTTATATTGGAATTGTATTTTGTTAAGTCTATGGATGTTTCCATATTTTCACTCAGACAGAGAGAGATGTGTCTGTTTGCTAGCACTGGATGTTTCTGGCTGCTTTGCACTCACAGGTCTATAGCAAACTCTAACTGAACCAATCCAAGGGCTGTCATCCGGCAGTTTTCCCTTAACTCAAAAATTCTTGCTGTAGTTGTGTCTCAATAATATAACAACCTCACTGTTCCAAAGCACCATTTTCTTTTTAACAGCTAAAAATGCATACTACTCGATTTTCAATTGGAAAATTCTCCTGGCAGTTTTGCTGTCTCGCAGTATTCAATTTCTATTCCAGTTTAAAGTCTGAATAGGAAAGTATATCTGGTCGCTTAGTCTCAGAAGAAGATCAAAGACAGCGGCTCTTTCATCATTTCCTTATGGGTGCAAGATTTGAAGAATCTATCAGCATAAAGCAATTGGAAGCATTCCATGATAAAATAAAACGAAGAACTGCAGATGCATTAAATCTGAAACAAACAAAAACAGAAATTGCTGGAGAAACTCAGGTCTGGCAGCGTCAGTTCACACACCATGAGTCTTCTTCTGCACAAGAAGAGGCAAGCAAAGATGATATTTGTGCTGTTGATGGGAGGGCGAGGGGCAAAGGAGCAAGTAGATAAGAAGAGAGGAAACTCAGAGAGGAAAGGAAGGATAGGCAGAAATAGGGATCAAAAGTAATGGGAACAGCAGATGCTGGAGAATCCAAGATAACAAAGTGTGGACCTGGATGAACACAGCAGACCAAGCAGCATCTCAGGAGCACAAAAGCTGACATTTTGGGCGTAGACCCTTCATCAGAAACAGTCTAGGCCTGAAACATCAGCTTTTGTGCTCCTGAGATGCTGCTTGGTCTGCTGTGTTCATCCAGCTCCACACTATGTTAGGCAGAAACAGGGATTATTGACAGTAGGCCAGGGAAGAAGAGAAGCTAGATAGATGATAATGGAGACTATGTTTTAAACTCATACTATCTTTGCACTCTGAGATTTATTTGCAACTTCAAGTAGCAAGACAAAATCTCCAACACCAAGGTTTTTGCAAGACGCTACACACCTGGCAAGGACAGTGTGGCCATCGAAGCTGTATGATTCACATGAAGTTTTCCTGGATACCAAAAACATCACACTGCAGTCTGAGTGTGGGAACTCACAGTACATCCCAAACCTGTCTCCGAGCTTCCAAGCTGCATCCCAGCACATATGAAGAAAATAGCCTCGAACATAAAAAGGTGGAAAAGAGCCTATCGCCAAGAAATGGCAGCATTGACGAAGAAAAATGTCACCTTCAGGACAAGTGAGTGCAATGCAAAACCAACGCTGCCATCCATCCCTCTAACATCAATCTCATCTTCAGTACTTCTGCAATTGATAACGTATTATGTATACATTGATCTACTGTCACATAAGAGATGACATCAAACGAGATGATAAGCCAATCTTTGTTTCTTTTTAAGGCAGAACACTCATCCAATGAAGGTGACGCCAACAAATGAAGACTACGATACCTCCCATCCACAATGTGGCACCATTTAAGAATAAAATCGGTAGAAGATATAAATGAAAGAGAGTTCTGAGGCCTGAGCTAGCTCACCAGCGCCACCAGCCCTCCTCCACTGCCTGTGCTGGCACCTCCAATCTAGGAGTTGGCACACTTCAATCACCATCTCTTCGCTGCTGGGCTCATGTCACCAATGCCACCGATGCTGGGTTCCGTGCTAAACGCACACTTGCCCCACAACCAGGATTCCCCAGGTCCCCCGCCACCTCAATGATGCCAGGATTCCCCAGCTCCAGGCATACCACACAGCTACGATCTCGCCAACGCCAGGAGTTCCCCCCATCGTGGGTCTGCTGCAAACTGCACCCGCACCACCCCCATGCACCCTGCCCCCACCGGCTCCACTGCCAGGCCAGGTCCCTGCCTCCTCGCCAAGAGTTCTGCTCCGGCCCACCCTCCTCCGAGACTTGCCATCTTGCCGGCGCCACCATTTCGAAACGTCCGCCGCAGTTGCTGCCTCTGACCACTGGAGGAGCTGCTTTGACCACGCCGGCCCCAAAAGGCAGGAGGGCGTCCCAGCTGCTGCTGCCATCTCCTCGTCCATTTCCACCTCCGACCACTGGGAGGAGCCGCCGTCCTGATTTCGCCGACGAACCCAACGCAGCCCAACGCAAAAGGCTCCCAAGGAAAGAAAAACGGAAGAGGAAAAAGTGAAAGACAGAGCGCGGAAGTAAAAAAGAAAGAAAAGAAAAAGGCAGAGGGAGCGCAAGAGCCCACACACAGCCCTGCCACTCTGCCACCAACTCTTACCTTCACTTGATCTCTGCTTCAAGAACTGCTCGAAACCAGAAGTTGCTGGAAAAGCTCAGCAGGTCTGGCAGCATTTGTGCAGAAAAAAAAATCAGAGTCAACGTTTCGGGTGTGGTGACCCTACCTCAGAGCACTGTTGATGTGAAATCAGCACCTTAATGTATCTGCACCCCTCAAACCTGTTTCCCTCTGAATTTGCTGCACTCTGTCCTCTCAGGTCTAACGCCCCACTTTGTTATCAAACTTTATGATAAGGATGGTATTGTTGGTGTTTAGCATGCAGACCTCCAACTTGCAGAAGCTCAACGCCAGCTCTTAGATGCTTCCTTCTACTCTCTCTCTCTCTGAACCATGACTCTATCATTATTGTTTCCAGGGCCGTCTCTGGAGATCTCCTACTCATGGAATCATAGAATCCCTACAGTGTGCAAGCAGGCCATTCAGCCCATCAAGTCCAAACAACCTCTTCAAAGAGCATTCCACCCAGAACCACCCCCGCCCTATCGCTGTAACCCTGCATTTCCTGTGGATAATCCACCTAACCTGCACATCTTTGCACTGTGTGAGGAAACCCATGCAGAGATGGGAAGGATGTTCAAACTTCTCACAGGCAGTCACCCGAGACTGGAATCGAACCTGGCGTTGTGAGGAAGTAGTGCTAACCACGGAGTCACTGTGCCACCCCACTTATTGTAGGGCACATCCGTTGATCCAGTCCCACCCAGGCCTCATCTCTTTGGAAATCTCATTGAAAGTTACATAGGCCTGGATAGAGTAGATGCAGAGTTTATGTTTCCTCCAGTCACTGTGTGTTCACGATCAGCAAAGGGATCATGGGTTACAGGGAGAAGGGAGGAGAATTGAGCTGAGAAACATATCAGCCATGATTGACTGACTGAGCATATTCATATTGTCAGCCCAGAGCAGGGAGCAGAGCAAGTCATGACTAGAGACTGGAGCAGGGAATGGGGCGAGCGCAGGCCGGGTCCCAGATAGTGGAGCAGAGCGAGCCCAGGCCGGATCCTGGAGCAGGCAGCAGATCGAGCGCAGGCTGGGTCCTGGAGCGGAGAGCAGAGTGAGTCCCGGAGGGGGACATGGAGCTGAGTCCCGGACCAGGGAGTTAAGCGAGCGCAGGCCGGAGCATGAAGTAGAGTGTGCGCGGAATGGGGGGGCTGGAGCGCGGAGGAGAGCGAGTCCCGGAGGGGATGGTGGTGTGAGCAGGGGGCCGAGCCCCGGAGTGGGGAGCAGAGTGAGTCCCGGAGCGGGGTGGCAGGGTGAACACGAGCCTGAGTCCCGGAGCAGGGAGCAGAGCGAGTGCAGGCCAGGTCACGGAGTGGGGTGCGGGGTAAGTCCCGGAGGGGTCGTGGTGTGAGCAGGGGGCTGAATCCCGGAGCGGGGAACACAGCAAGTGTGGGCCGACTCCCACAGTGGGGAGCAGAGCGAGCGCGGGCCGTGTCCCAGAGCGGGGAGCAGAGCAAGTCCCGCAGCAGGGACTAGAGCGAGCACAGGGATCGAGTCCCAGAGCAGGGAGCAGAGTGAGCACAGGGCCGAGACACAGAGTAGGGTGCAGGGTCAGTTCCTGAGCGGGGAGCAGAGCGAGTACAGGGCCGAGTCCCAGAGCGGGGAGCAGAGCGAGTACAGGGCCGAGACACAGAGCGGGGAGCAGAGCGAGTACAGGCCGGGTCCCAGAGCGGGGAGCAGAGCGAGTACAGGGCCGAGACACAGAGCGGGGAGCAGAGCGAGTACAGGCCGGGTCCCAGAGCGGGGAGCAGAGCGAGTACAGGGCCGAGTCCCAGAGCAGGGAGCAGAGCGAGTACAGGGCCGAGTCCCAGAGCAGGGAGCAGAGCGAGTACAGGGCCGAGTCCCAGAGCAGGGAGCAGAGCGAGTACAGGGCCGAGTCCCAGAGCAGGGAGCAGAGCGAGTACAGGGCCGAGTCCCAGAGCGGGGAGCAGAGTGAGTACAGGGCTGAGTCCCAGAGCAGGGAGCAGAGCGAGTACAGGGCCGAGTCCCAGAGCAGGGAGCAGAGCGAGTACAGGGCCGAGTCCCAGAGCGGGGAGCAGAGCGAGTACAGGGCCGAGTCCCAGAGCGGGGAGCAGAGCGAGTACAGGGCCGAGTCCCAGAGCGGGGAGCAGAGTGAGTACAGGGCTGAGTCCCAGAGCAGGGAGCAGAGCGAGTACAGGGCCGAGTCCCAGAGCAGGGAGCAGAGCGAGTACAGGGCCGAGTCCCAGAGCGGGGAGCAGAGCGAGTACAGGGCCGAGTCCCAGAGCGGGGAGCAGAGCGAGTACAGGGCCGAGTCCCAGAGCAGGGAGCAGAGCGAGTACAGGACTGAGTCCCAGAGCGGGGAGCAGAGCGAGTACAGGACTGAGTCCCAGAGCGGGGAGCAGAGCGAGTACAGGGCCGAGACACAGAGCGGGGAGCAGAGTGAGTACAGGACTGAGTCCCAGAGCGGGGAGCAGAGTGAGTACAGGGCCGAGTCCCAGAGCGGGGAGCAGAGCGAGTACAGGGCCGAGTCCCAGAGCGGGGAGCAGAGTGAGTACAGGACTGAGTCCCAGAGCGGGGAGCAGAGTGAGTACAGGGCCGAGTCCCAGAGCGGGGAGCAGAGCAAGTACAGGCCGGGTCCTGGAGCAGGGAGCAGAGCGAGTACAGGACTGAGTCCCAGAGCGGGGAGCAGAGCGAGTACAGGGCCGAGTCCCAGAGCGGGGAGCAGAGTGAGTACAGGGCCGAGTCCCAGAGCGGGGAGCAGAGCGAGTACAGGACTGAGTCCCAGAGCGGGGAGCAGAGTGAGTACAGGGCCGAGTCCCAGAGCGGGGAGCAGAGCGAGTACAGGACTGAGTCCCAGAGCGGGGAGCAGAGCGAGTACAGGACTGAGTCCCAGAGCAGGGAGCAGAGCGAGTACAGGGCCGAGTCCCAGAGCGGGGAGCAGAGCGAGCGCAGGCCGGGTCCTGGAGCAGGGAGCGGGAAGTGGGTTGCGGGGTGAGTCGCGGACAGAGGCCATTGCATGAAGGCAGAATGGCCTCATGTTCTGGAGCCCCACAGTCACGGATTCGTGTTGCAAAAGGACTATAACATGATACTTCATATACACTTCTTATTCTCATTCTGGACTTTTAAACTGTGTATTCCCATGCTAATTCTTTTTTACTATTTCAATTCTGTGAAACATTTAAAGTATCCGTACCTAGGTACCTGGTACTTAAGATGGTGCCGAGACGTGACATTACAAACTTTTCACTGCACTCTTCTGAGTGCACGCGACTGTAAACGCTCCTCTTCTTCTTCTTGTATGCTACTTGATGGGCAGAATGGTTTAATTCTGCTGTGATATACTCGGATCTTTCACCTCTTCCCACCTGATTGTCCAAGGCTCGAACAACACCTTCCAGGTAAAGCATTAGACCATAAGACATAGGAGTGGAAATAAGGCCATTCGGCCCATCAAGTCCACTCTGCCATTTAAATCATGGCTGATGGGCATTTCAACACCACTTCCTGCACTCTCCCCGTAGCCCTTGATTCCTTGTGAGATCAAGAATTTGTCAATCTTGGCCTTGAAGGCATCCAACGTCCCGGCCTCCACTGCACTCTGTGGCAATGAATTCCACAAGCCCACCACTCTCTGGCTGAAGAAATGTCGTCTCATTTCCATTTTAAATTTACCCCCTCTAATTCTAAGGCTGTGCCCACGGGTCCTAGTCTCCCCGCCTAACGGGAACAACTTCCCAGCGTCCACCCATTCTAAACCATACATTATCTTGTAAGTTTCTATTAGATCTCCCCTCAACCTTCTAACCTCTAATGAGTACAATCCCAGGATCCTTAGCCGTTCATCATATGTTAAACCTACTATTCCGGGGATCATCTGTGTGAATCTCCGCTGGACATGCTCCAGGGCTAGTCTGTCCTTCCTGAGGTGTGGGGCCCAAAATTGGACACATTGATGAACTTGCACAGCTTTCAAACACAGGATGCACTGCTCACAATGTGGGCCCCTCTGCATTGAAAGGCGCCGAGTGCACACTGGGTGACCGTCTGCAGAACATCTCTGCTCTGTGTGTGAGAATAGCCCCGACCTCTCAGTTTCTTCTCATTGAGGTACAACAGCTTGCTCTGATATTTCCATCTCTACGCATGTGGCGATCTTCAGTTAAATTTGGTGTAAACTGGAGGAACAGCACTTTGTTTTCCACTCAGGCGCTGTATAGTTTTGAGGATTTAACATTAACTTCATTGACCGCTGTCTTCTGTTTTCACCACCACCTATTTGAATGGGCTTGCTCTCAGCAAACCAAACGATTTTCATAACAAAACCAATCTTTTCCTCCCTAGAATGAGCTGTGAAGAATGATCACTGGACCCGAAATGTTAATTCTGCCTCCTCTCCACAGATGCTGCTGGACCTGTTGAGTTTCTCCAGCAATTCCTGTTTTTGTAATCTATATTCTACTAATCACACTAGTAACAGCACCTATTCTGCATCTTTAAATCTCCTTCACTACTGTTTATAAGCACATGAGGGACAATGCTTTTTACACAGAGAATAGTTCATGTGTGGAATGAACTGCCAGAGATTGTGGTGGAGGGAGGTACAGTTACAACACTTAAAAGACATTTGGATGAGTTGATCAATAGAAAAGGTTTGAAGGGATATGGGCCAAATGCAGGCAAGTGGGACTAGTTTAGTTTGGGAAACTTGTCTGCGTAGACCGAAGGGTCTATTTCCCTGCTGTATGTTTCTATGACTCTATAACTATTGGGGGGCCTATTGTTCAATCCCAAAGGTGACCATCCCCTTGTTATTTCTGAGTTCCACCCATATAACTTCACTGGAAGAGAATGGTGACATAGACACATTTCACTGTATTTTTTTTGTAGAAATACAAGCAACAATAAATTACTATTTTGTTCTATTCTATTATGCTCAGAAAATCTGCACCATTTCATTCATTCCTCCTTCCATTTTGTCAATGCCAATAAAATCTACCACTTTCCAGCCATATTTGCTATCAAAATAAAATCATATTCAACTCAAAACATGAAGTTTTGGTTGGCAATCAGTGGCTAGTGGTGTGCCTCAGGGATCAGTGTTGGGACCAAAATCATTCACAATTTTCAGAGATGATTTGGAGTTGGGGATTAAGTGTGGTGTGTCAAAGTTCGCAGATGACACTTAGATGAGTGGGACAGCAAAGTGTGCAGAGGACAGTGAACGTCTGCAGAGGGATATAGACAGGTTAAGTAAGTGGGCAAGGGTCTGGCAGATGGAGTACAATGTTGGTAAATGTCAGGTCATCTATTTTGGTAGGAATAACAGTTAAAAGGGGCTATCATTTAAATGGTGAAAAAGTACAGCCTTTGCTGTGCAGAGGAACATGGGCATCCTTGTGCATGAATCAGAGAAGGTTGGTTTGCAGGTGAAGCAGCTAATTAAGGCAGCAAATGGAATATTGTCCTTTACTGCTAGAGGGAAGGAATTTTAAAAGAGCGAGGTTATGCTGTAGCTGTATAGGGTGCTGGTGAGACCACTCTGGGAGTATTATGACTAGTTTTGGTTTCCTTACATGAGAGAGGATGTACTAGCACTGGAGGGGGTACAGAGGTTGGTTCCAGAGTTGAGAGTTTCAGCTTATAAGAAGAGATTGAGTACGCTAAGACAATACTCATTGGAATTTAGAAGAATGAGGGGAATCTTATAGAAAGATATAAAATTATGAAGGGAATCGATAAGATAGAAGCAGCGAGGTTGTTTTCACTGCAGGTGATACTAGAACCGTGGGCATAGCCTCAAAGTAAGGGGGAGCAGGTTCAGGACTTAGTTGAGGACGAACTTCTTCCCGCAAATGGTTGTGAATCTGTGGAATTCTCTGCCCAATGAAATAGTTGAAGCTACCTCATAGAATGTATTTGGTTCACTAAGTCCACACCAACACTCTAAAGAGCACTGACCCAACCCCTATCCTATTTCCCATTACTAACACATCTAACCTAGCCACCCCTGGACACGATGGGGCAACTTAGCATGGCCAATCCACCTAACTTGCACATTGCTGAACTGTGGGAGGAAACCAAAGCCTCTGGAGAAAACCCACACAGACACAGGGAGAATGTGAACTCCATACAGACGGTCACCTGAGGTTGGAATCAAACCCAGTCCCTGGCACTGTAAGGCAGCAGTGCTAACCACCGACCCATTATGCCAACCTTGTTGAATGTTTTTAAGGCAAGGATAGATTTTTGAACAGTAAAGGAATTAAGGGTTATGGTGAGCAGGTGGGAAAATGGAGCTGAGTCCTCCAAAAAGTCAACCATGAATGGTGGAGTAGTCTAGAGGAGTCAGGTGGCCTACTCTTGCTCCTATTTCTTATGCTGTTATGTTTCTCTTTCATTGATGGTGTGACCTCTGAGTTTCTCCAATATGTTCCACATTGATTTAAGACCTGTAATGATCCATCCAGGGCATGGGAGGCGCTGTATGATGGTCATGGCGTCAGTGGTGATGTAATGTAATGATCTCTCCGTGGCTATCGGTGGTACTGTATGACAGTTACTGCACCAAGGGTGTGGAGGTGCCGGTGTTGGACTGAGTCAATAAGGTCAGTGTTACACAACATCAAGTTGTAGTCCAACTGGATTATTTGAAATCACAAGCTTTCGAAGCACTGCCCCTTCTTCAGATGAAGTGAATGAAAAGTATAAGACCATAAGACATAGGATTGGAAGTAAGGCCATTCGGCCCATTAAGTCCACTCCGCCATTGTAATCATGGCTGTTGGGCATTTCAACTCCACTTCCCTGCACTCTCCCCGTAGCCCTTGATTCCTTGTGAGATCAAGAATTTAACGATCTCTGCCTTGAAGACATTTAACGTCCCGGCCTCCACTGCACTCCGTGGCAATATACAGACACAAAATTTATAAGCAGAGACATCAATGGGCAGAGAGATCATAAGATCATACAAATGGTGTGAGTGGCGTGTCATTGGTCTCTGTAAGTGATCAGAAGTGTCAGATGGTGTGAGTAAAGTGTGAACAGCTGAATAGAGTGGAGGGGATGATGTATATCCCAATTAATTAAGGCAGAGTGATAATTGCAAAAACATTAAAAATAAGGTGGTGCTGGTGACAAATGAAATGGTTAGCATAACATGATAGGTACAAGCATCGCACGCTGAGGAGCGAACTAAACTCACAAGTAATCCAGAACTGATCCTGAGTATCCTGTTCCTATGAGGGCCAACGGGGATATGATGTAATGATGCCTCCAAGCCATAGGCGGCGTTGTATGATGGTCACGGCACCAATGGTGCTGTGTTGTAATGATGCCTCAGGCCGCTTGCGGCGCTGTAACACGTCACTGCATCAATAGTATCAGAGATAATGGGAGCTGCAGATGCTGGAGAATCCGAGATAATAAAATGTGAGTCTGGATGAACACAGCAGGCCAAGCAGCATCTCAGGAGCACAAAAGCTGACGTTTCGGGCCTAGACCCTTCATCCAAGAGGGGGATGGGGTGAGGGTTCTGGAATAAATAGGGAGCGAGGGGGAGGCGGATCGAAGATGGAGAGTAAAGAAGATAGGTGGAGAGGAGCGTATAGGTGGGGAGGTAGGGAGGGGATAGGTCAGTCCAGGGAAGACGGACAGGTCAAGGAGGTGGGATGAGGTTAGTAGGTAGGAGATGGAGGTGCGGCTTGAGGTGGGAGAGAGGAAGAACAGGTTAGGGAGGCAGAGACAGGCTGGGCTGGTTTTGGGATGCAGTGGGGGGAGGGGAAGAGCTGGGCTGGTTGTGTGGTGCAGTGGGGGGAGGGGAAGAACTGGGCTGTTTTTGGGATGCGGTGGGGGAAGGGGAGATTTTGAAGCTGGTGAAGTGCACATTGATACCATTGGTCTGCAGGGTTCCCAGGCGGAATATGAGTTGCTGTTCCTGCAACCTTCGGGTGGCATCCTTGTGGCACTGCAGGAGGTCCATGATGGACATGTCATCTAAAGAATGGGAGGGGGAGTTGAAATGGTTCACGACTGGGAGGTGCAGTTGTTTATTGCGAATTGAGTGGAGTTGTTCTGCAAAGCGGTCCCCAAGCCTTCGCTTGGTTTCCCCAATGTAGAGGTAGCCACACTGGGTACAGTGGATGCAGTATACCACATTGGCAGATGTGAGGGTGAACACCTCCGCTCGGTTCGCAATAAACAACTGAACCTCCCAGTCGCAAACCATTTCCACTCCCCCTCCCATTCTTTAGATGACATGTCCATCATGGGCCTCCTGCAGTGCCACAATGATGCCACCCGAAGGTTGCAGGAACAGCAACTCATATTCCGCTTGGGAACCCTGCAGCCCAATGGTATCAATGTGGACTTCACCAGCTTCAAAATCTCCCCTTCCCCCACCGCATCCCAAAACCAGCCCAGTTCATCTCCTCCCCCCACTGCACCACACAACCAGCCCAGCTCTTCCCCCCCACCCACTGCATCCCAAAACCAGTCCAACCTGTCTCTGCCTCCCTAACCGGTTCTTCCTCTCACCCATCCCTTCCTCCCACCTCAAGCCGCACCCCCAGCTACCTACTAACCTCATCCCACCTCCTTGACCTGTCCGTCTTCCCTGGACTGACCTATCCCCTCCCTACCTCCCCACCTATACTCTCCTCTCCACCTATCTTCTTTTCTCTCCATCTTCGGTCCGCCTCCCCCTCTCTCCCTATTTATTCCAGAACCCTCACCCCATCCCCCTCTCTGATGAAGGGTCTAGGCCCGAAACATCAGCTTTTGTGCTCCTGAGATGCTGCTGGTCCTGCTGTGTTCATCCAGCTACACACTTTGTTATCTCATACTGCATCGAGTGATGTGTGGTATTACCCCTTCCGGCCGCGGGAGGCGCTGTGAGCTGCCGGAAGTAGGTGCCGGTTGCTGGGTGACGGCATCCGGTGGCTGGTTTGGGCCTGAGCCTGGGGCTGAGTGAGCGGGAGCCGCATGGAGAGTTCAGGGTGAGCGGCAGAGGCAGAGTCCGAGCGCTGGGCAGCACCCCCTCGCCCCCCGCCCGCAGCTCAACGTGTTTCCGCCGCCTGCTGGCCCTAATGGTTTTCCTCAGGTGTTTCCCGCCCCCGGCTGAGGGGGTGCGGCTGCAGCAGCCCGAGATCGCAGCGGTGCTGGACGGCAAGGGCCTGGGCACAGGCACCTTGTACATTGCCGAGAGGTAAGAGCGGGAGCCGGGGCCCGAAATACTACGGCGGGACTATGAGGGGAGATGGGAGGAGGGGTGAAAGGGCTGTGGGGGTGCTGGAGAGGGGAGAGGAGGTTGAGATGAGGGAATGTGGGGTAGAGGGGGGTGTGAGCAGCAGGGGGAGCTTATTTGGGTATGTGGGGTGGAGAGTAAGGGTATGGGAAAAGAATGAATGGAAAGTGGGAGCGTGGAGAGGGGAAAGTGAGGGGGAGTGGAATGGGGAATTAGGATGGAGGGGCAAGGCTATGAGCTGGAGGGGAGTGGAGGTGTGAGGAGGGGAAGGGTGTGGGAAAGGGAATGAGGAAGGAGGGAAGATCAATTGTGGGAAGGGGTGTGAGGATAAGTAGAGGGGAATGTGGGAGATGGGGTATGGGAATGGGAGTAAAGTGATGAAGGGGCACAAATTTTAAATGGGATGTTGAAGCAATAGTGGAAAGTTAAAGGGCCTTGGGGAAGAAGGTGGAGAAAGCAGAGGGAGTAAAGGATAATGGATGGAAACTGGGATCAAATTGATCGCAAAGCACTTTTGAGTGGACTGAGTGGGAGAGAGATGGGGAATTGGGCTGTTGAGGAGAGCGAGTGTGCAAGTTTTCCAAGTGGGAGTAAGCAGAAGAAAAGGAACTTGAGAGAGGGAGGGAAAAGGGGAAAGATAGAAGAGGTTGCAATTAGGAACAGAGGAGACACAAGACTTCTGAAATGGCCCCTTTACCCCCAGCTTTGTGATGTCAAGCTATTACCAGAAAGACGGAGTAAATGCTTCAAGGACATTCTTGAAGCAATATCAGTACTGACTCTCAGGAATCTTTTGCCTAAGGCTGGAGAAGAAAAACTTGCAAAGGTCCAGTAATCTTAAACTTCTCCAGGTGGAGCCAAATGCAAACAGCAATAGGAGCGTGTGAAAATTTTAGCGTCCCACTGCCTCTTCTCCCTCAAGTACTGCCTGCAACAGAATGTGCAGATCTTACATTGGACTGTTTAGTTATCTCAGGACCTACAACATCAAACAAGGAAGTCATCCTTGATCCTAAGGGACCACCTATGAAGAAAGACCGAGAGAGACAAGAAAAGGGTTAGGGGTTGAGGGGGGAGCGGTACTTCACAAAAACATTATCAAAAATGTGAAGAAGTTGGTCAGCTTCCCAATAACTGAGTCAGAGAGCTTTGAAGTGTGTTAAAGGATGGTGGTGCATTGAAAATTTGTAGGGAGTGAATTCCAGAACTTGGGGTCTGAATGGCTGCAGGCAGCTGCTAGTGGTGTAGTACTCATAGTTAGGAATGCACAAAAGTACAGAATTAGAGGCATGCAGAAATCTGTGGATTTTGGGGCTGGAGATGAGAGGAAGGGAGAGACCAGTGAGTGGAGGGACTGAAGTGAAAATGTTGTTTGATCAGGAGCCACTGGAAATCAATGAGTGTGGATGATAGATGAGCAGCATTTGCTACAGGTTTACACTAGTACCAGAGTTTTGAGTGACCTTAGTAAATAAGGCAGAATGTAGTTGTCTTGCAGGAATGGGTGGAAAAGTTGAGTCTTCAGGTAACATGGGTACAGATTAGTTTCAACGGTTGACGAACTAAGACAGGGATGAAGTCAGGCAGTGGTACAGAGATGAAAGGTGGTGATCATTAAAAACAGCATGAATTTGAGATTGAAAGTTCACCTTGGATATATGAGAGATTTTAGTTGGAAATAGACTGGTTCAATATCTGACCTTTGCCAAGAGAGGGAAGAGTGGGGACAGTAGCTAGGGAACAGAGTTTGGAGTGGAGAACACAAACAACAAACATCCCAATATTAATTAGAAATTTCATCTGAATGTCAGATAAACCGTCCAAAAATTTTAACAGTAGATCAGGAGGTGAATGAGTGGGATGTTGCAAGTTTACCTGCAGATATCCAAACATTGTGCCGTTGGGCAACATCTCTGAGGAGCAACATGTAGAAAATAAATGGGGTAGGGGGCTAAAGGTAATTCTTGGGGTCACCAGAGTGTAAAGATGTGGGAGCAGGAAGAGAAATGAGAGCAGCAAGCGATTTGCAGGCCTCATTTTGATAGTTAGAAAATGACTCCGGTAACAGTCCCACCCAGAGAAGCAATAAAGGAGGGAAGTTATGGTTAAGCACGTCAAAGACTGCAGTCGGCATGAGTAGGGAAGGTTTACCTTTGTCATTGTCACACAGGTTGTCATTTGTGACTTTGATAAATTTCTTACTGCATTGGGCAAAGGAATTCAAACGTGGCCCTCTGGGAAAGGGTGTTAAAATGGCGTCCTTGTAGCAACTGGGGAAATTACCCGAGAGTGGGGGAAAAAAAATACAGGGGTAGTAGGTGGGTTTACAACCGGTGATTCAAAGTGGGATAGAAGACGTTCAGTAGCAATGGTGTGAGTAGTGTTGGTTGCTGAAGGAAGAGAGAAGGAGATGTTGGGGTGATTGTCAGAGGTGCCTCATGCAATATATTATTCAGTTTTTATTTCCAGATTATTGCAAAGATTAAGAAGTTGTTGCCTTCCTACAGTACTGACATGATACCCCAATTTTTAGTGCCTCAGCTCCATGGCCTTTTGCATGGAGAAACTCTGTTCCAGCCAGCTTTAATATATGAGAACAGGGGGAGGCCATTTAGTCTGACAAATGGCTGTACTTAATCTTAACTGTATTGCCTGATCAAATTCTTCAGTTTTGAAATTTTCAACTGACTCCTGGATTCAGCAGTTTTACAGGGGACACAGTTCCAGATTTCCACTCCCCTGTGAAGAAGTGATTCCTGACACTACTTTGAATGGTCCAGTTCTAATTTGAACATTATATCCCCTTGTTCTAGACTCCCTTGCTACATGAAATGTATCCATCTGTCATCAGGTCACTCCTTATTTCCATATTCTAGAATACAAAAGTAATATTTTACAATCTGTCCTCTGTTTAATCCTGTTAACTTTTGTGATATTCTGGTGAGCTCTGCTTTCTTATTTGGCTTGGAATTTAAATGCAAATGACAATTTTAATCGAAGACTTTTTTTTAGAAATAAGACAGGCCTTAAAATCTAGACATTTTCCCGTCTGTCCTCTGCTTCAATTATTCCAATTGAAAACTTGCTCTTGATATTCACACCCTGTGCACAACTGCTATCTATACATTTTTATCCTCTGTTTCTTTACTTAATGGATAAGGCACTCGACTGTGCTCAGTTTGTGTAGGGGTTGCAACCTACTGCTTGATCAGGGTCATCTGAATGGGAGTTTCTATATGAATAACTTGTGAAGACAGTCTCTGTTCTCCTGTATCCCAGCTCCCAGCACATGCACTGCACGCATAAGTGTGGTTTCTTGCCTGAGGCGAAGGCCTTTGGACCTATTTTCAAACAGAATCCGGGCAGTGGGAGGCTGCCCTGTTCTTGGAATCCGTCCAGACTGTACAGTTTGTTCACAATAGCTCTTGTGTAAAAGGGTAAATGGATTATTGTTTGGCCTGGAAACTCGGTTTACATTTTGCTGTTCAGAGGTTCATGCTGTTCTCAGCTGATGGAACTTAAGTTAAGATGCTCCTTTGAATGCTAATGTCGTTCAAGGATGCAGTGTAATCTGCACGAGTTTCCTACAGTCTGGTTACTCCTCTCCCTGCCTAGTTTGTCTCCAAATGAGTAGCAGATTACGGCATGGCCCTTACTCTGTTGTATAGATCCAAATTAACAGGCAATTTCACCATATTTCACCATTACCTTAACCTCTCTCAATTCCACATTGTACCATGTCACTCCAGTTTTATGCAACTTTGCACAGTTCTCCACCTATTAGTGGCATTGGCCACAAATGGAGCCCAAAAACCAATGTATATAGAGGCTTGCAGCACTGAAGAAGGCCCTTCAATCTATCCGTGCCAGGATCTGTCAGAGTTCAAGACTTTATGCTTCATGAAGTGAGTTAGTGTTGATGCCCCTCATGTGTCACTTTAGGGAGGTATGTCTGACGCCCTTGCTCCTTCTCCAGTAACCCTAATCTCTAATCTTTCAGCTGGTATTTGGTAACTGACCATATTCCATTCTGTTTAAAATCACTGAGTTTTGGTGAACATCATTGTCCTTTGTTTCCTCACTTCTCAATACTCAGGACCTACCCCATAGCCACAGCTTTGCCTTTTATCTCAGAATGTGTGGGAATATTTCTTAACTTTTGTGTTGCATGTAGTTAGTGGCACGTGAATGCTAGCTTTGCTTTTAAATAAGCAATTGCTACCTAAAAGCTCCTCTTTTTGCTTTGGTATATTTTTTCTCTTCCTTAAGGTGAAGGATATTCACACTGAAGAATGAAAGACATTTTATTCAAGACAACTATTACCACCATCAAACGCAGGTTATGTGCAGACATGTGTAAGCCCTTTATATTCCTGAGTCAGTTCAGTGTTTGTTCTGGTTCCCATTGTGCTGATTATGCCTGATTTGGTGTTGAATGGCAGGGAATCATACAGAAGCAACAAATGTGTCATTTGCAAATCTGCCAGTTTGGCTGTCAGCCTTACTTAATGTCAAAGTCTGTGAAGGACCACTGTGCCAAAAATATCTCGACCTCTTAGCCAACTTGTATTGGCCCATGCACCCATAGGTAAATATAGAAGGACAAGTGAAGTTAAATGCCATTGAGGCGAGCAGTCTATCTTTGTATCTTAATAGCTACCTGCTTCTGCCATAAATTATAAAGAGTGTGATGTGTAAGATAAACTCCTTCTGTAAGTTGAGCACCCGAATGCTTAATATCCCTACTTCTCCCAACAAAAACACCCTCTAGTTTCTTCCTCTCTGATGAAGGGTCTAGGCCCGAAACGTCAGCTTTTGTGCTCCTGAGATGCTGCTTGGCCTGCTGTGTTCATCCAGCCTCACATTTTATTATCTTGGAATCTCCAGCATCTGCAGTTCCCATTATCTCTAGTTTCTTCCCATCAGTTTTGAATTGAGTGGGCTGTTTGCTTCTTTTGGGTAGTTCTCCAATGGGAATTTGAGATTACTCTGAATGTACACAACAGCCAAAATGCCGGTTTGAATCAAACTCCACAAACAGATCTTCTAAGGTGTTCAGAGAAAATGACTTTAACTGGGACCTATGTCAAAATAGAAGAAAATTCGACCTTTATGTCATTGCCTTTCATAATCTCCTGAAATGACCTAGTAGCTAATGAAGTATTTTTGAAGCATGATTACTTTGGTGGACTGTGTAGGAAATACAACAACCAGTTTGTGTTCAAGTATTGATGTGATTGTAGCCCAGGTAATTTGCTTTAACTGATATTGACAGAGGGATAAATTGGCCAGGATACTGGGGTGTACTGCTGTGCTCCCGAAAACTGTTTGAGAGGTCAGATGGGGCCTCAGTGTGCTGTCTTATTCAGGAGGTACTACCTCTGACAATGCAGCACTCTCAGTAGTCCACGAGACTGTCAGCTGAGATTTTTGAGCTCTGATCTCTAAAGTGTGTCTGAACGTACAGCAGTCTGACTGGAGCATGCATTACCAATGAGCCCTAGCTGATGACTTACAAGATAGAGAAGAATGTACCCATGGCTCCACGGCTCAGTTGTTTTTTGTTAATCCAGGATTTTGGGGACCACATTCAATGCTCAACAAAAACATTTTATTAGTTTGAACCTGCCTTTGACTAGTTTCAACACCTTGCTTAAAATTTCTCTATTCCCTTGTCTACCTAATGTTCTGATGTGAAACATTGATTTTTAATAGTGAGGGACCAAAAGCAAAGGGTTGGACAGTGTGTTGCTGTTTGTGTAAAACTTGCTTTTGACTTGTGCTCCATTGTTTTCAGTTATGTTTATTTTCCTCTGTAATTGGAATTGCACGGCATTTTTTAGCAAATTAAATTTATACTTTATGGCAAACTGGATAGCAGTGTGCAGGAACCTAGACTGAACTTTGCTTTGATATTTAGTCCAGTTGCTACCTCATCTACCAAACTTGAGCTAAAACCGGGGCTGTCTTGTTCTGTGTAACTCACAAGCTTACCACGAGCAATCGAAACGGTTCAGTCAGCATAGCCTTAGCAAAGTCCCTCGGATCCTACTGAATGGTTTTAGGGGTTGAGTGGCGTCTTCCTGTTCCCACTGCTTATGGCTTCATGCTACACATAAGATGATGGTGGATCTATCTGGCCACAGTTGTCTGCAATCTGATTGTAATTTTCCATTGGTGATTCTGGACAGAAAAAATTCTGTACAATCACAAAAATGATGTACAGTCACAGCAGTGCGACACAGAAGGAGGTCATATGGCTTCATCATGACTGCACCTGCACTTCTGAAAAGCAGTCGTGCTAGTGTCATTGTTCTTTTCCCATGCTCCTAGTATTAGCGCTCTTTCAGGTATTTATCCAATGTATTTGAAGTCTGTCATATCCACTACCCACTTCAGCACTACGTTCCAAATCCTAACCACTCCTCACGTGAAATAGCCTTTCCACTTGTCATCTGGTTCTTCTGTTTGCCAGTGATCTGAGCCCTATGGTTATTAAGCTGGTGGAAACAGTTTGCTTTATTCAGTTTGGCTAACTGATTGTGTGGAGATTGCATGGGTTACTGCTGCATGCTCCAGTGTCCCCCCCAAGCCAAAGAATTGGCTATGTTAAGTTGTCCATGGTGTTCAGGGATGTGTCATCCAGATGGATAATGGTAAATATGGGCATAGATAGGAGGCAGAATTTGGGTGACATGCTGTTTGGAGTGTTGGTGCAGAATCAATGTGCTGAATGGCCTATTTCTGCACCGTAGGGATTCTATTCTATGATCCTATTCAACCTAATTCAAATCCATGGTTTTAAACATTGCTATCAAATCTCCTCTCAACCATTCTAAGTATGTAATTATAATCCTGTTTTGACGTCAGTGTGGTAAAACTCTTCCATAACCTTTCTGAACTTTTCATGCCTCAACTAGAAAGACTTCGGACGACTACAGGGATTGGGGGTTTTGCATTGCTGATGGAGCCATGGTGTCTGCAACCTAGCATCAATGGCTCGGAATCAATAGTTTTATTTGTGTGAAAGTGAAGTCCTTGAAGTGCCAGCATTCATGACAAAACGTGAACACTGAATGAGCCACCAGGGACTGCTGTCAAAGGGTCATTATCATTATCTTTGGAGCAGCTAGCCCGCTATCCTGCAGGGCACCCAACAGGATTGAAAAGTTGGGGGTGACAACTGAGTAAAAAAGGAGGGTACATGTTCCACTTTGGGTTTTTAAAGACCACAGCTTGTTAAACCATTAGAGGTTTAATGAAGCATCCACAGTTTCAGGAACTAAAGAATGACTTGGAATAGGACCCAGTGCAATGAGTATTAACTGGTTTGGGGCATAGGTGTCCGTTCCACGATCTTAGCAAGGGAATATTACTATCTCAGTAGTGATAAAACTTTTCTCTCATGCTGTGCTTTGAGGGGCATTGGTTGTGAAGCCCTTCTCCGTGGCCATAGTTTTATGTTTTTGTTGCGCCTCTGGTAAGGTATTGTCATTTCTTTTTGGAATGGTACATGAGACATTGCGGGTTACAGAATGAGCATCACTAATGGAAAGGACTTGTACTTATTTAACACCTTCTGTGGTCTTGCAAAATATAGAAAATATGTTAATGTGGAAAACAGCAGCCAGTTTTCACACTGCAGTCTATTTTTCTGTATAATTTTATTTTTGTTTACTTTTATTTATTGTGTTATTGAGACCAGGGCATTGGGATTCAGTCCCTGCTCCTCTTCAAAATAATGTCCACCTGAGAGAACAGGCTTGTCTCAATTTTAACACCTCCTTTAGCAGGTGACACCTCTGATAGTGCAGCACTCCTTCAGCATTGTACTGGAATATCAAGCTAGATTTTATGCTCAAGCCCTGGAGTGGAATTTTGAATTCTGAACCTTCTGGCTTATAGGCAAGAATGTTATCAACTGAGCTATGGCAGGATTCACCCCCACATCCCAGAACATTACCTGATCTCCAAGATTAATAGCATTAAACATTCATTTCCGTAGCATGTATTAGCTTGGAGGGAATAGTTTTTACTTTTAGGAAAATAATAACAGTATTTTGGGGTGGCAAGGTAGCTCAGTGTTTACCACTGTTGCCCCACAGCAACAGGGACCTGGGTTCAATTCCACCCTTGGGAGTTTGCACATTCTCACTGTGTCTGAGAGTTTCCTCCCATGGTCCAAAGATGTGCAAGCTAGGTGGATTGGCCATGCTAAATTACCCTGTAGTGTTTATTAGGTGCGTTATAGGGGATGCGTTTGGGTAGGATGCTCTGAGGGTTGGTGTGGACATGTTGAGCCAACAGGCCTGTTTCGACCCTGTAGGGATTCTGTGATGATTCCATTCTCATGGTCTTAGTTATTTCTAAAACCGCTGGCTATAAACTTGTTAACTTATCGAATCACTGTAAAACTGGGCACTAACTTTGAACAGTTAGATTTTCTTCGCAGAAACATTTGCTTGCTGTCATTTTCTGTGCAATTTAGCTGTCAATCTGTTGTATTAACACATCTGCCCTTGTTTAAAATCCTGTTTTGTTTTGATTTTTCAGCCGACTGTCTTGGTTTGATGGGTCTGGAATGGGATTTTCTTTGGAATATCCAACCATTAGCTTACATGCTGTGTCTAGAGATGTGACTGTCTATCCACAGGAACACTTATATGTGATGGTGAATGCTAAGTTAGGAGGTGAGACTTGTCTTTGATTTTTTTTGTTAAAACCAGGGGAGTCATGTGGCTGGGTGGGGGAAGCAGATTGATACATCAGGTAACTTTGCCTTTTTGAAAGCATACGTATTTTGTAGAGTTTAGTGACAAGGCTCCACTAGTTCTACACAAATCCTGACGTGACTGTTTGAACATGGGGGGAATTGCAGCTTAACTCAGTCATTTTTTCCTCCTGCTGTTAGGAAGTTTTCAGACAGGAGAAGGCCTTCAGTCCATCTAGATTAGCAGTTTTCAACCTCCAACCCAATTCGCTGTGCAATACTGGAGCCCTGACGTTCTAGTCCTTGAAACATAAATGGCTTGATCTGATTTGAGTCTATGTTTCTCATTTGTCTAATCACCTAGTATGGATCATGAGAGTCTGGTGGTATTGGTATCTCACTGGTGAGTAAATTCTAAATCTAATAAGCCATGCAAAACCCTGGGATGGAGGGTGAAACAATTGCACAAAGGCTGGATTCCCATCGCCAAGTCATCCTTGATTTATGCATGCACAGTACACTAGCTGTGACCAGCCAGCTCGAAGTCAGTTCCTGAACTGAGGAGATTCAGAATCCCCTGTTTGTATTGGCCAGCCAGGGCTTACTGATTGGCCCGGCTTAACAACCACAGTCAAGAATCTCAGTCAACAACACCCACCTGGTCCCAATTACTACAAAGGGTTTGGTGGAGAATGTTTGAGCAAGTGGGCAAGTCTTTATCAGAGTTTAGAAGAACGAGAAGATTCCAAGGAGATTTAACAGGGTAGATGTTGGGAGACTGTTACCTTTCATGGGACAATCTAGAGCTGGGGGCCCCATTTAAGAGTAAGGGTCTCCTATTTAATGTGGAAATAAGCTGGAATCTCTCGCGCTCTCTCCCCCGCGCGCTCGCTCTCTCTCCCTCCCTCGCGCTCTCTCTCTCTCTCCCCCTCGCGCTCTCTCTCCCCCTCGCGCTCTCTCTCTCCTTCCCCCTCGCGCTCTCTCTCTCCTTCCCCCTCGCACGCTCTCTCTCCCTCCCCCTCGCGCGCTCTCTCTCCTCCCCCTCGCGCGCTCTCTCTCCCTCCCCCTCGCGCGCTCTCTCTCCCTCCCCCTCGCGCGCTCTCTCTCCTTCCCCCTCGCGCTCTCTCTCTCCTTCCCCCTCGCGCGCTCTCTCTCCCTCCCCCTCGCGCGCTCTCTCTCCCTCCCCCTCGCGCGCTCTCTCTCCCTCCCCCTCGCGCGCTCTCTCTCCCTCCCCCTCGCGCGCTCTCTCTCCCTCCCCCTCGCGCGCTCTCTCTCCCTCCCCCTCGCGCGCTCTCTCTCCCTCCCCCTCGCGCGCTCTCTCTCCCTCCCCCTCGCGCGCTCTCTCTCCCTCCCCCTCGCGCGCTCTCTCTCCCTCCCCCTCGCGCGCTCTCTCTCCCTCCCCCTCGCGCGCTCTCTCTCCCTCCCCCTCGCGCGCTCTCTCTCCCTCCCCCTCGCGCGCTCTCTCTCCCTCCCCCTCGCGCGCTCTCTCTCCCTCCCCCTCGCGCGCTCTCTCTCCCTCCCCCTCGCGCGCTCTCTCTCCCTCCCCCTCGCGCGCTCTCTCTCCCTCCCCCTCGCGCGCTCTCTCTCCCTCCCCCTCGCGCGCTCTCTCTCCCTCCCCCTCGCGCTCTCTCTCCCTCCCCTCGCGCGCTCTCTCTCCCTCCCCCTCGCGCGCTCTCTCTCCCTCCCCCTCGCGCGCTCTCTCTCCCTCCCCCTCGCGCGCTCTCTCTCCCTCCCCCTCGCGCGCTCTCTCTCCCTCCCCCTCGCGCGCTCTCTCTCCCTCCC